>NW_027479531.1:0-103694 GCF_051014685.1 Ptiloglossa arizonensis
CGTTATATGTTATACGTTATACGTTACACGTTATACGTTATACGTTATACGTTGTACTTCATAGGTCTTACGTTATACGATATACATTATACGGTATACGTAATGTGTAATACGTTATACGTTATACGTTATATGTTGTACGTTATACGTTATACGTTATACGTTATACGTTATACAATATACGTTATACGTTATACGTTATACGTTATACGTTATACGTTATACGTTGTACTTTATACGTTATACGTTATACGTTATAGGTTATACGTTATACGTTATACGTCATAGGTTATACGTTATACGTTATACGTTATACGTTATACGTTATACGTTATACGTTATACGGTATACATTATACGTTATACGTTATACGTCATAGGTTATACGTTATACGTTATACGTTATACAATATACGTTATACGATATACGTTATACGTTATACGTTATACGTTATACGTTATACGTTATACGTTATACGTTATACGTTATACGTTATACGTTATACGTTATATGTTATACGTTATACGTTACACGTTATACGTTATACGTTATACGTTATACTTCATAGGTCTTACGTTATACGATATACATTATACGGTATACGTAATATGTAATACGTTATACGTTATACGTTATACGTTATACTTCATAGGTCTTACGTTATACGATATACATTATACGGTATACGTAATATGTAATACGTTATACGTTATACGTTATATGTTGTACGTTATACGTTATACGTTATACGTTATACGTTATACAATATACGTTATACGTTATACGTTATACGTTATACGTTATACGTTATACGTTATACGTTAAACGTTATACGTTATACGTCATAGGTTATACGTTATAAGTTATACGTTATACGGTATACGTAATATGTAATACGTTAGACGTAATACGTTATACGTTATACGTTATACGTTATACGTTATATGTTATACGTTATACGTTATACGTTATACGTTATACGTTGTACTTTATACGTTATACGTTATACGTTATACGTTATACGTATAGATTATACGTTATACGTTATACGTTATACGTTATACGTTATACGTTATACGTTATACGTTATACGTTATACGTTATACGTTATACGTTATACGTTATACGTTATACGTTATACGTTATACGTTATACGTTATACGTTATACGTTATACGTTATACGTTATACGTTATACGTTATACGTTATACGTTATACGTTATACGTTATACGTTATACGTTATACGTTATACGTTATACGTTATACGTTATACGTTATACGTTATACGTTATACGTCATAGGTTATACGTTATAAGTTATACGTTATACGGTATACGTAATATGTAATACGTTAGACGTTATACGTTATACGTTATACGTTATACGTTATACGTTATATGTTATACGTTATACGTTACACGTTATACGTTATACGTTATACGTTATACTTCATAGGTCTTACGTTATACGATATACATTATACGGTATACGTAATATGTAATACGTTATACGTTATACGTTATATGTTGTACGTTATACGTTATACGTTATACGTTATATGTTATACAATATACGTTATACGTTATACGTTATACGTTATACGTTATACGTTATACGTTATACGTTATACGTTATACGTTATACGTTATACGTTATACGTTATACGTTATACGTTATACGTTATACGTTATACGTTATACGTTATACGTTATACGTTATACGTCATAGGTTATACGTTATAAGTTATACGTTATACGGTATACGTAATATGTAATACGTTAGACGTTATACGTTATACGTTATACGTTATACGTTATACGTTATACGTTATACGTTATACGTTATACGTTATACGTTATACGTTATACGTTATACGTTATACGTTATACGTTATCCGTTATACGTTATGCGTTATACGTTATACGTTATACGTTATACGTTATACGTTATACGTTATACGTTATACGTTATACGTTATACGTTATACGTTATCCGTTATACGTTATGCGTTATACGTTATACGTTATACGTTATACGTTATACGTTATACGTTATACGTTATACGTTATACGTTATACGTTATACGTTATACGTTATACGTTATACGTCATAGGTTATACGTTATAAGTTATACGTTATACGGTATACGTAATATGTAATACGTTAGACGTTATACGTTATACGTTATACGTTATACGTTATACGTTATATGTTATACGTTATACGTTACACGTTATACGTTATACGTTATACGTTGTACGTCATAGGTCTTACGTTATACGATATACATTATACGGTATACGTAATATGTAATACGTTAGACGTTATACGTTATACGTTATACGTTATACGTTATACGTTATACGTTGTACTTTATAGGTTATACGTTATACGTTATACGTTATACGTTATACGTTATACGTTATACGTTGTACTTTATAGGTTATACGTTATACGTTATACGTTATACGTCATAGGTTATACGTTATACGTTATACGTTATACGTTGTACGTTACACGTAATACGTCATACGTTATACGTTATACGTTATACGTTATACGTTATACGTTATACGTTGTACTTTATAGGTTATACGTTATACGTTATACGTTATACGTTATACGTTATACGTTATACGTTATACGTCATACGTTATACGTTATACGTTATACGTTATACGTTATACGTTATACGTTATACGTTATACGTTATACGTTATCCGTTATACGTTATGCGTTATACGTTATACGTTATACGTTATACGTTATACGTTATACGTTATACGTTATACGTTATACGTTATACGTTATACGTAATACGTTATACGTTATACGTTATACGTTATACGTTATACGTTATACGTTATACGTTATACGTTATACGTTATACGTTATACGGTATACGTAATATGTAATACGTTAGACGTTATACGTTATACGTTATACGTTATACGTTATACGTTATATGTTATACGTTATACGTTACACGTTATACGTTATACGTTATACGTTATACGTTATACGTTATACGTTATACGTTATACGTTATACCTTATACGTTATACGTTATACGTTATACGTTATACGTCATACGTTATACGTTATACGTTATACTTCATAGGTCTTACGTTATACGATATACATTATACGGTATACGTAATATGTAATACGTTATACGTTATACGTTATATGTTGTACGTTATACGTTATACGTTATACGTTATATGTTATACAATATACGTTATACGTTATACGTTATACGTTATACGTTATACGTTATACGTTATACGTTATACGTTATACGTTATACGTTATACGTTATACGTTATACGTTATACGTTATACGTTATACGTCATAGGTTATACGTTATACGTTATACGTTATACGTTGTACGTTACACGTAATACGTCATACGTTATACGTTATACGTTATACGTTATACGTTATACGTTATACGTTATACGTTGTACTTTATAGGTTATACGTTATACGTTATACGTTATACGTTATACGTTATACGTTATACGTTATACGTTATACGTTATACGTTATACGTTATACGTTATACGTTATACGTTATACGTTATACGTTATACGTTATACGTTATACGTTATACGTTATACCTTATACGTTATACGTTATACGTTATACGTTATACGTCATACGTTATACGTTATACGTTATACTTCATAGGTCTTACGTTATACGATATACATTATACGGTATACGTAATATGTAATACGTTATACGTTATACGTTATATGTTGTACGTTATACGTTATACGTTATACGTTATATGTTATACAATATACGTTATACGTTATACGTTATACGTTATACGTTATACGTTATACGTTATACGTTATACGTTATACGTTATACGTTATACGTTATACGTTATACGTTATACGTTATACGTTATACGTTATACGTTATACGTTATACGTTATACGTTATACGTCATAGGTTATACGTTATAAGTTATACGTTATACGGTATACGTAATATGTAATACGTTAGACGTTATACGTTATACGTTATACGTTATACGTTATACGTTATATGTTATACGTTATACGTTACACGTTATACGTTATACGTTATACGTTATACTTCATAGGTCTTACGTTATACGATATACATTATACGGTATACGTAATATGTAATACGTTATACGTTATACGTTATATGTTGTACGTTATACGTTATACGTTATACGTTATATGTTATACAATATACGTTATACGTTATACGTTATACGTTATACGTTATACGTTATACGTTATACGTTATACGTTATACGTTATACGTTATACGTTATACGTTATACGTTATACGTTATACGTTATACGTTATACGTTATACGTTATACGTTATACGTTATACGTTATACGTTATACGTTATACGTTATACGTTATACGTTATACGTTATACGTTATCCGTTATACGTTATGCGTTATACGTTATACGTTATACGTTATACGTTATACGTTATACGTTATACGTTATACGTTATACGTTATACGTTATACGTTATACGTTATACGTTATACGTTATACGTTATACGTTATACGTTATACGTTATATGTTATACGTTATACGTTACACGTTATACGTTATACGTTATACGTTATACTTCATAGGTCTTACGTTATACGATATACATTATACGGTATACGTAATGTGTAATACGTTATACGTTATACGTTATACGTTATAGGTTATACGTTATACGTTATACGTCATAGGTTATACGTTATACGTTATACGTTATACGTTATACGTTATACGTTATACGTTATACGGTATACATTATACGTTATACGTTATACGTCATAGGTTATACGTTATACGTTATACGTTATACAATATACGTTATACGATATACGTTATACGTTATACGTTATACGTTATACGTTATACGTTATACGTTATACGTTAAACGTTATACGTTATACGTCATAGGTTATACGTTATAAGTTATACGTTATACGGTATACGTAATATGTAATACGTTAGACGTTATACGTTATACGTTATACGTTATACGTTATACGTTATATGTTATACGTTATACGTTACACGTTATACGTTATACGTTATACGTTATACTTCATAGGTCTTACGTTATACGATATACATTATACGGTATACGTAATATGTAATACGTTATACGTTATACGTTATATGTTGTACGTTATACGTTATACGTTATACGTTATACGTTATACAATATACGTTATACGTTATACGTTATACGTTATACGTTATACGTTATACGTTATACGTTATACGTTATACGTTATACGTTATACGTCATAGGTTATACGTTATACGTTATACGTTATACGTTGTACGTTACACGTAATACGTCATATAGTACGTTATACGTTATACGTTATACGTTATACGTTATACGTTATACGTTATACGTTATACGTTGTACTTTATAGGTTATACGTTATACGTTATACGTTATACGTTGTACGTTATACAATATACGTTATACGTTATACGTTATACGTTATACGTTATACGTCATAGGTTATACGTTATACGTTATACGTTATACAATATACGTTATACGTTATACGTCATACGTTATACGTTATACGTTATACGTTATACAATATACGTTATACGTTATACGTTATACGTTATACGTTATACGGTATACGTTATACGTTATACGTTATACGTCATAGGTTATACGTTATACGTTATACGTTATACAATATACGTTATACGTTATACGTTATACGTTATACGTTATACGTTATACGTTATACGTTATACGTTATACGTTGTACGTTATACGTCATAGGTTATACGTTATACGTTATACGTTATACGTTGTACGTTACACGTAATACGTCATATAGTACGTTATACGTTATACGTTATACGTTATACGTTATACGTTATACGTTATACGTTATACGTTGTACTTTATAGGTTATACGTTATACGTTATACGTTATACGTTATACGTTATACGTTATACGTTATACGTTATACGTTATACGTTATACGTTATACGTTATACGTTATACGTTATACGTTATACGTTATACGTTATACGTTATACGTTATACGTTCTACGTTATACGTTATACGTTATACGTTATACGTTATACGTTATACGTTATACGTTATACGTTATGCGTTATACGTTATACGTTATACGTTATACGTTATACGTTATACGTTAAACGTTATTCGTTATACGTCATAGGTTATACGTTATAAGTTATACGTTATACGTTATACGTAATATGTAATACGTTAGACGTTATACGTTATACGTTATACGTTATACGTTATACGTTATACGTTATATGTTATACTTTATACGTTACACGTTATACGTTATACGTTATACGTTATACGTTACACGTTATACGTTATACGTTATACGTTATATAATACGTTATACGTTATACGTTATATAATACGTTATACGTTATACGTTATACTTCATAGGTCTTACGTTATACGATATACATTATACGGTATACGTAATATGTAATACGTTATACGTTATACGTTATATGTTGTACGTTATACGTTATACGTTATACGTTATACGTTATACGTTATACGTTATACGTTATACGTTATACGTTAGACGTTATACGTTATACGTTATACGTTATACGTTATACGTTATACGTTACACGTTATACGTTATACGTTATACGTTATACGTTATACGTTATACGTTATACGTTATATGTTGTACGTTATACGTTATACGTTATACGTTATACGTTATACAATATACGTTATACGTTATACGTTATACGTTATACGTTGTACTTTATACGTTATACGTTATACGTTATAGGTTATACGTTATACGTTATACGTATAGATTATACGTTATACGTTATACGTTATACGTTATACGTTATACGGTATACGTTATACGTTATACGTTATACGTCATAGGTTATACGTTATACGTTATACGTTATACAATGTACGTTAAACGTTATACGTTATACGTTAAACGTTATACGTTATACGTTATACGTTATACGTTATACGTTATACGTTATACGTTATACGTCATAGGTTATACGTTATACGTTATACGTTATACGTTGTACGTTACACGTAATACGTCATACGTTATACGTTATACGTTATACGTTATACGTTATACGTTATACGTTATACGTTATACGTTATACGTTATACGTTATACGTTATACTTTATAGGTTATACGTTATACGTTATACGTTATACGTTATACGTTATACGTTATACGTTATACGTTATACGTTATACGTTATACGTTATACGTTATACGTTATACGTTATACGTTATACGTTATACGTTATACGTTATACGTTATACGTTATACGTTATACGTTATACGTTATACGTTATACGTAATGCGTTATACGTTATAAGTTATACGTTATACGTTATACGTCATAGGTTATACGTTATACATTATACGTTATACGTTATACGTTATACGTTATACGTTATACGTTATACGTCATACGTTATACGTCATACGTTATACGTCATACGTTATACGTTATACGTTATACGTTATACGTTATACGTTATACGTTATACGTTATACGTTATACGTTATACGTTATACGTTATACGTTATACGTTATACGTTATACGTTATACGTTATACGTTATACGTTATACGTTATACGTTATACGTTATACGTTATACGTTATACGTTATACGTTATACGTTATACGTTATACGTTATACGTTACACGTTATACGTTATACGTTATACGTTATACGTTATACGTTATACGTTATACGTTATACGTTATACGTTAAACGTTATACGTTATACGTTATACGTTATACGTTAAACGTTATACGCTATACGTTATACGTTATACGTTATACGTTATACGTTATACGTTATACGTTATACGTTATACGTTATACGTTATACGTTATACGTTATACGTTATACGTTATACGTTATACGTTATACGCTATACGTTATACGTTATACGTTATACGTTATACGTTATGCGGTATACGTTATACGTTATACGTGTTACGTCATCCGTTATACGTTATACGTTATACGTTATACGTAATGCGTTATCCGTTATACGTTATACGTTATCCGTTATACGTTATACGTTATACGTTACACGTTATACGTTATACGTTATACGTTATACGTTATACGTTATACGTTATACGTTATACGTTATACGTTATACGTTATACGTTATACGTTATACGTTATACGTTATACGTTATACGTTATACGTTATACGTTATACGTTATACGTTATACGTTATACGTTATACGTTATACGCTATACGTTATACGTTATACGTTATACGTTATACGTTATACGTTATACGTTATACGTTATACGTTATACGTTATACGTTATACGTTATACGTTATACGTCATACGTTATACGTTATACGTTATACGTTATACGTTATACGTTATACGTTATACGTTATACGTTATACGTTATCCGTTATACGTTATGCGTTATACGTTATACGTTATACGTTATACGTTATACGTTATACGTTATACGTTATACGTTATACGTTATACGTTATACGTAATACGTTATACGTTATACGTTATACGTTATACGTTATACGTTATACGTTATACGTTATACGTTATACGTTATACGTTATACGTTATACGTTATACGTTATACGTTATACGTTATACGTTATACGTTATACGTTATACGTTATACCTTATACGTTATACGTTATACGTTATACGTTATACGTCATACGTTATACGTTATACGTTATACGTTATACGTTATACGTTATACGTTATACGTTATACGTTATACGTTATACGTTATACGTTATACGTTATACGTTATACGTTATACGTTATACGTTATACGTTATACGTTATACGTCATAGGTTATACGTTATACGTTATACGTTATACGTTGTACGTTACACGTAATACGTCATACGTTATACGTTATACGTTATACGTTATACGTTATACGTTATACGTTATACGTTGTACTTTATAGGTTATACGTTATACGTTATACGTTATACGTTATACGTTATACGTTATACGTTATACGTTATACGTTATACGTTATACGTTATACGTTATACGTTGAACGTTATACGTTATACGTCATAGGTTATACGTTATAAGTTATACGTTATACGGTATACGTAATATGTAATACGTTAGACGTTATACGTTATACGTTATACGTTATACGTTATACGTTAAACGTTATACGTTATACGTCATAGGTTATACGTTATAAGTTATACGTTATACGGTATACGTAATATGTAATACGTTAGACGTTATACGTTATACGTTATACGTTATACGTTATACGTTATACGTTATACGTTATACGTTATACGTTATACGTTATACGTTATACGTCATACGTTATACGTTATACGTTATACGTTATACGTTATACGTTATACGTTATACGTTATACGTTATACGTCATAGGTTATACGTTATACGTTATACGTTATACGTTGTACGTTACACGTAATACGTCATACGTTATACGTTATACGTTATACGTTATACGTTATACGTTATACGTTATACGTTATACGTTATACGTTATACGTTATACGTTATACGTTATACGTTATACGTTATACGTTATACGTTATACGTTATACGTTATACGTTATACGTTATACGTTATACGTTATACGTTATACGTCATACGTTATACGTTATACGTTATACGTTATACGTTATACGTTATACGTTATACGTCATAGGTTATACGTTATACGTTATACGTTATACGTTGTACGTTACACGTAATACGTCATACGTTATACGTTATACGTTATACGTTATACGTTATACGTTATACGTTATACGTTATACGTTATACGTTATACGTTATACGTTATACTTTATAGGTTATACGTTATACGTTATACGTTATACGTTATACGTTATACGTTATACGTTATACGTTATACGTTATACGTTATACGTTATACGTTATACGTTATACGTTATACGTTATACGTTATACGTTATACGTTATACGTTATACGTTATACGTTATACGTTATACGTTATACGTTATACGTAATGCGTTATACGTTATAAGTTATACGTTATACGTTATACGTTATACGTTATACGTCATAGGTTATACGTTATACGTTATACGTTATACGTTGTACGTTACACGTAATACGTCATACGTTATACGTTATACGTTATACGTTATACGTTATACGTTATACGTTATACGTTATACGTTATACGTTATACGTTATACGTTATACTTTATAGGTTATACGTTATACGTTATACGTTATACGTTATACGTTATACGTTATACGTTATACGTTATACGTTATACGTTATACGTTATACGTTATAGGTTATACGTTATACGTTATACGTTATACGTTATACGTTATACGTTATACGTTATAGGTTATACGTTATACGTTATACGTATAGATTATACGTTATACGTTATACGTTATACGTTATACGTTATACGGTATACGTTATACGTTATACGTTATACGTCATAGGTTATACGTTATACGTTATACGTTATACAATGTACGTTAAACGTTATACGTTATACGTTATACGTTATACGATATACGTTATACGTTATACGTTATACGTTATACGTTATACGTTATACGTTATACGTCATAGGTTATACGTTATACGTTATACGTTATACGATATACGTTATACGTTATACGTTATACGTTATACGTTATACGTTATACGTTATACGTTATACGTTATACGTTATACGTTGTACTTTATACGTTATACGTTATACGTTATACGTTATACGTTATACGTTATGCGGTATACGTTATACGTTATACGTGTTACGTCATCCGTTATACGTTATACGTTATACGTTAAACGTAATGCGTTATCCGTTATACGTTATACGTTATCCGTTATACGTTGTACGTTATACGTTACACGTTATACGTTATACGTTATACGTTATACGTTATACGTTATACGGTATACGTAATATGTAATACGTTAGACGTTATACGTTATACGTTATACGTTATACGTTGTACGTTATATGTTATACGTTATACGTTATACGTTATACGTTATACGTTGTACTTTATACGTTATACGTTATACGTTATAGGTTATACGTTATACGTTATACGTATAGATTATACGTTATACGTTATACGTTATACGTTATACGTTATACGGTATACGTTATACGTTATACGTTATACGTCATAGGTTATACGTTATACGTTATACGTTATACAATGTACGTTAAACGTTATACGTTATACGTTAAACGTTATACGTTATACGTTATACGTTATACGTTATACGTTATACGTTATACGTTATACGTCATAGGTTATACGTTATACGTTATACGTTATACGTTGTACGTTACACGTAATACGTCATACGTTATACGTTATACGTTATACGTTATACGTTATACGTTATACGTTATACGTTATACGTTATACGTTATACGTTATACGTTATACTTTATAGGTTATACGTTATACGTTATACGTTATACGTTATACGTTATACGTTATACGTTATACGTTATACGTTATACGTTATACGTTATACGTTATAGGTTATACGTTATACGTTATACGTTATACGTTATACGTTATACGTTATACGTTATACGTTATACGTTATACGTTATACGTTATGCGTTATACGTTATAAGTTATACGTTATACGTTATACGTCATAGGTTATACGTTATACATTATACGTTATACGTTATACGTTATACGTTATACGTTATACGTTATACGTTATACGTTATACGTTATACGTTATACGTCATACGTTATACGTTATACGTTATACGTTATACGTTATACGTTATACGTTATACGTTATACGTTTTTGGCGGCGCTAAATTAAAGTATGTGAGGAAGGAGAGAACGGAGATATAAGGAAGTGGGGATAAGCGTTTCATCCCGGGCCTGCTAGTGGACTCGTCAGTAAGGCATCCTAGCAGGCCCTGCCTTATACGCCGGGACATTGGAAGATCGGTAAGAGGTCGTATATATAGCGATCGGAGCAGGTACGGGAACTTGCGGGAAACGGTTGGTGGTGAGTTTCCCTCTGGTGGCAAGCGTGGGTAGTGCCGCCACATAACCCCCTTGCCAGTGGTAAACGATACTTTGAAGTTCCGTCCTGATGTCCCAGTGGCGTAGGTATTTGTTCCGTAGTTCGGTTTGTCACAACAGGCACAGGAGGAGGTTGTCCAGAGCGGTGGAAGAGAAGAATGCTTCTTTTTCGAAGTAAGGCCCAGCTGCTGTCGATTGCGGAATACGCGTGGCGAGCATCGTTTGCTCAAGCCGCGTTTTCGCTTGTTGTCCGACGTTGATGCGTGCGCGTACCAGTATTTATGAAACGCATCGGTGTGGTCGGTGAATAATGTCGACAAAGCTGCCTGCTGTCCTCCTGGGGTTGATCCTGATGGTTAGCCGGGAGTATAGCGTCCGTGTCGTCGCTGGCAGGTTGAGGAGTCAACCCTCGGAGAGGGGGATTAACGAAAATCGGCCTTTACGTTGCGTTCCTTCCATCGTCTTGTGCTGCACCTGTACTGCTGCTGCGCTGTTGTCCAGAAGGTTGCGTTGGTTCTTAGACGGGGTCACCACTTTGGCGGCGCTAAATTAAAGTATGTGAGGAAGGAGAGAACGGAGATATAAGGAAGTGGGGATAAGCGTTTCATCCCGGGCCTGCTAGTGGACTCGTCAGTAAGGCATCCTAGCAGGCCCTGCCTTATACGCCGGGACATTGGAAGATCGGTAAGAGGTCGTATATATAGCGATCGGAGCAGGTACGGGAACTTGCGGGAAACGGTTGGTGGTGAGTTTCCCTCTGGTGGCAAGCGTGGGTAGTGCCGCCACACGTTATACGTTATACGTTATACGTTATACGTTATACGTTATACGTTATACGTTATACGTTATACGTTATACGTTATACGTTATACGTTATACGTTATACGTTATACGTTATACGTTATACGTTATACGTTATACGTTATACGTTATACGTTATACGTTATACGTTATACGTTATACGTTATACGTTATACGTTATACGTTATACGTTAAACGTTATACGTTATACGTCATAGGTTATACGTTATAAGTTATACGTTATACGGTATACGTAATATGTAATACGTTAGACGTTATACGTTATACGTTATACGTTATACGTTATACGTTAAACGTTATACGTTATACGTCATAGGTTATACGTTATAAGTTATACGTTATACGGTATACGTAATATGTAATACGTTAGACGTTATACGTTATACGTTATACGTTATACGTTATACGTTATACGTTATACGTTATACGTTATACGTTATACGTTATACGTTATACGTCATACGTTATACGTTATACGTTATACGTTATACGTTATACGTTATACGTTATACGTTATACGTTATACGTCATAGGTTATACGTTATACGTTATACGTTATACGTTGTACGTTACACGTAATACGTCATACGTTATACGTTATACGTTATACGTTATACGTTATACGTTATACGTTATACGTTATACGTTATACGTTATACGTTATACGTTATACGTTATACGTTATACGTTATACGTTATACGTTATACGTTATACGTTATACGTTATACGTTATACGTTATACGTTATACGTTATACGTCATACGTTATACGTTATACGTTATACGTTATACGTTATACGTTATACGTTATACGTCATAGGTTATACGTTATACGTTATACGTTATACGTTGTACGTTACACGTAATACGTCATACGTTATACGTTATACGTTATACGTTATACGTTATACGTTATACGTTATACGTTATACGTTATACGTTATACGTTATACGTTATACTTTATAGGTTATACGTTATACGTTATACGTTATACGTTATACGTTATACGTTATACGTTATACGTTATACGTTATACGTTATACGTTATACGTTATACGTTATACGTTATACGTTATACGTTATACGTTATACGTTATACGTTATACGTTATACGTTATACGTTATACGTTATACGTTATACGTAATGCGTTATACGTTATAAGTTATACGTTATACGTTATACGTCATAGGTTATACGTTATACATTATACGTTATACGTTATACGTTATACGTTATACGTTATACGTTATACGTCATACGTTATACGTCATACGTTATACGTCATACGTTATACGTTATACGTTATACGTTATACGTTATACGTTATACGTTATACGTTATACGTTATACGTTATACGTTATACGTTATACGTTATACGTTATACGTTATACGTTATACGTTATACGTTATACGTTATACGTTATACGTTATACGTTATACGTTATACGTTATACGTTATACGTTACACGTTATACGTTATACGTTATACGTTATACGTTATACGTTATACGTTATACGTTATACGTTATACGTTAAACGTTATACGTTATACGTTATACGTTATACGTTAAACGTTATACGCTATACGTTATACGTTATACGTTATACGTTATACGTTATACGTTATACGTTATACGTTATACGTTATACGTTATACGTTATACGTTATACGTTATACGTTATACGTTATACGTTATACGTTATACGCTATACGTTATACGTTATACGTTATACGTTATACGTTATGCGGTATACGTTATACGTTATACGTGTTACGTCATCCGTTATACGTTATACGTTATACGTTATACGTAATGCGTTATCCGTTATACGTTATACGTTATCCGTTATACGTTATACGTTATACGTTACACGTTATACGTTATACGTTATACGTTATACGTTATACGTTATACGTTATACGTTATACGTTATACGTTATACGTTATACGTTATACGTTATACGTTATACGTTATACGTTATACGTTATACGTTATACGTTATACGTTATACGTTATACGTTATACGTTATACGCTATACGTTATACGTTATACGTTATACGTTATACGTTATACGTTATACGTTATACGTTATACGTTATACGTTATACGTTATACGTTATACGTTATACGTCATACGTTATACGTTATACGTTATACGTTATACGTTATACGTTATACGTTATACGTTATACGTTATACGTTATCCGTTATACGTTATGCGTTATACGTTATACGTTATACGTTATACGTTATACGTTATACGTTATACGTTATACGTTATACGTTATACGTTATACGTAATACGTTATACGTTATACGTTATACGTTATACGTTATACGTTATACGTTATACGTTATACGTTATACGTTATACGTTATACGTTATACGTTATACGTTATACGTTATACGTTATACGTTATACGTTATACGTTATACCTTATACGTTATACGTTATACGTTATACGTTATACGTCATACGTTATACGTTATACGTTATACGTTATACGTTATACGTTATACGTTATACGTTATACGTTATACGTTATACGTTATACGTTATACGTTATACGTTATACGTTATACGTTATACGTTATACGTTATACGTTATACGTCATAGGTTATACGTTATACGTTATACGTTATACGTTGTACGTTACACGTAATACGTCATACGTTATACGTTATACGTTATACGTTATACGTTATACGTTATACGTTATACGTTGTACTTTATAGGTTATACGTTATACGTTATACGTTATACGTTATACGTTATACGTTATACGTTATACGTTATACGTTATACGTTATACGTTATACGTTATACGTTATACGTTATACGTTATACGTTATACGTCATAGGTTATACGTTATAAGTTATACGTTATACGGTATACGTAATATGTAATACGTTAGACGTTATACGTTATACGTTATACGTTATACGTTATACGTTATATGTTATACGTTATACGTTACACGTTATACGTTATACGTTATACGTTATACTTCATAGGTCTTACGTTATACGATATACATTATACGGTATACGTAATATGTAATACGTTATACGTTATACGTTATATGTTGTACGTTATACGTTATACGTTATACGTTATATGTTATACAATATACGTTATACGTTATACGTTATACGTTATACGTTATACGTTATACGTTATACGTTATACGTTATACGTTATACGTTATACGTTATACGTTATACGTTATACGTTATACGTTATACGTTATACGTTATACGTTATACGTTATACGTTATACGTTATACGTTATACGTTATACGTTATACGTTATACGTTATACGTTATACGTTATACGTTATCCGTTATACGTTATCCGTTATACGTTATGCGTTATACGTTATACGTTATACGTTATACGTTATACGTTATACGTTATACGTTATACGTTATACGTTATACGTTATACGTTATACGTTATACGTTATACGTTATACGTTATACGTTATACGTTATACGTTATACGTTATACGTTATACGTTATACGTTATACGTTATACGTTATACGTTATATGTTATACGTTATACGTTACACGTTATACGTTATACGTTATACGTTATACTTCATAGGTCTTACGTTATACGATATACATTATACGGTATACGTAATGTGTAATACGTTATACGTTATACGTTATATGTTGTACGTTATACGTTATACGTTATACGTTATACGTTATACGTTCTACTTTATACGTTATACGTTATACGTTATAGGTTATACGTTATACGTTATACGTCATAGGTTATACGTTATACGTTATACGTTATACGTTATACGTTATACGTTATACGTTATACGGTATACATTATACGTTATACGTTATACGTCATAGGTTATACGTTATACGTTATACGTTATACAATATACGTTATACGATATACGTTATACGCTATACGTTATACGTTATACGTTATACGTTATACGTTATACGTTAAACGTTATACGTTATACGTCATAGGTTATACGTTATAAGTTATACGTTATACGGTATACGTAATATGTAATACGTTAGACGTTATACGTTATACGTTATACGTTATACGTTATACGTTATATGTTATACGTTATACGTTACACGTTATACGTTATACGTTATACGTTATACTTCATAGGTCTTACGTTATACGATATACATTATACGGTATACGTAATATGTAATACGTTATACGTTATACGTTATATGTTGTACGTTATACGTTATACGTTATACGTTATACGTTATACAATATACGTTATACGTTATACGTTATACGTTATACGTTATACGTTATACGTTATACGTTAAACGTTATACGTTATACGTCATAGGTTATACGTTATAAGTTATACGTTATACGGTATACGTAATATGTAATACGTTAGACGTTATACGTTATACGTTATACGTTATACGTTATACGTTATATGTTATACGTTATACGTTATACGTTATACGTTATACGTTGTACTTTATACGTTATACGTTATACGTTATAGGTTATACGTTATACGTTATACGTATAGATTATACGTTATACGTTATACGTTATACGTTATACGTTATACGGTATACGTTATACGTTATACGTTATACGTCATAGGTTATACGTTATACGTTATACGTTATACAATGTACGTTAAACGTTATACGTTATACGTTATACGTTATACGATATACGTTATACGTTATACGTTATACGTTATACGTTATACGTTATACGTTATACGTTATACGTCATAGGTTATACGTTATACGTTATACGTTATACGATATACGTTATACGTTATACGTTATACGTTATACGTTATACGTTATACGTTATACGTTATACGTTATACGTTGTACTTTATACGTTATACGTTATACGTTATACGTTATACGTTATACGTTATGCGGTATACGTTATACGTTATACGTGTTACGTCATCCGTTATACGTTATACGTTATACGTTAAACGTAATGCGTTATCCGTTATACGTTATACGTTATCCGTTATACGTTGTACGTTATACGTTACACGTTATACGTTATACGTTATACGTTATACGTTATACGGTATACGTAATATGTAATACGTTAGACGTTATACGTTATACGTTATACGTTATACGTTGTACGTTATATGTTATACGTTATACGTTATACGTTATACGTTATACGTTGTACTTTATACGTTATACGTTATACGTTATAGGTTATACGTTATACGTTATACGTATAGATTATACGTTATACGTTATACGTTATACGTTATACGTTATACGGTATACGTTATACGTTATACGTTATACGTCATAGGTTATACGTTATACGTTATACGTTATACAATGTACGTTAAACGTTATACGTTATACGTTAAACGTTATACGTTATACGTTATACGTTATACGTTATACGTTATACGTTATACGTTATACGTCATAGGTTATACGTTATACGTTATACGTTATACGTTGTACGTTACACGTAATACGTCATACGTTATACGTTATACGTTATACGTTATACGTTATACGTTATACGTTATACGTTATACGTTATACGTTATACGTTATACGTTATACTTTATAGGTTATACGTTATACGTTATACGTTATACGTTATACGTTATACGTTATACGTTATACGTTATACGTTATACGTTATACGTTATACGTTATAGGTTATACGTTATACGTTATACGTTATACGTTATACGTTATACGTTATACGTTATACGTTATACGTTATACGTTATACGTTATGCGTTATACGTTATAAGTTATACGTTATACGTTATACGTCATAGGTTATACGTTATACATTATACGTTATACGTTATACGTTATACGTTATACGTTATACGTTATACGTTATACGTTATACGTTATACGTTATACGTCATACGTTATACGTTATACGTTATACGTTATACGTTATACGTTATACGTTATACGTTATACGTTATACGTTATACGTTATACGTTATACGTTATACGTTATACGTTATACGTTATACGTTATACGTTATACGTTATACGTTATACGTTATACGTTATACGTTATACGTTATACGTTATACGTTATACGTTATACGTTATACGTTATACGTTATACGTTATACGTTATACGTTATACGTTATACGTTATACGTTATACGTTATACGTTAAACGTTATACGTTATACGTCATAGGTTATACGTTATAAGTTATACGTTATACGGTATACGTAATATGTAATACGTTAGACGTTATACGTTATACGTTATACGTTATACGTTATACGTTAAACGTTATACGTTATACGTCATAGGTTATACGTTATAAGTTATACGTTATACGGTATACGTAATATGTAATACGTTAGACGTTATACGTTATACGTTATACGTTATACGTTATACGGTATACGTTATACGTTATACGTTATACGTCATAGGTTATACGTTATACGTTATACGTTATACAATGTACGTTAAACGTTATACGTTATACGTTAAACGTTATACGTTATACGTTATACGTTATACGTTATACGTTATACGTTATACGTTATACGTCATAGGTTATACGTTATACGTTATACGTTATACGTTGTACGTTACACGTAATACGTCATACGTTATACGTTATACGTTATACGTTATACGTTATACGTTATACGTTATACGTTATACGTTATACGTTATACGTTATACGTTATACGTTATACTTTATAGGTTATACGTTATACGTTATACGTTATACGTTATACGTTATACGTTATACGTTATACGTTATACGTTATACGTTATACGTTATACGTTATAGGTTATACGTTATACGTTATACGTTATACGTTATACGTTATACGTTATAAGTTATACGTTATACGTTATACGTCATAGGTTATACGTTATACATTATACGTTATACGTTATACGTTATACGTTATACGTTATACGTTATACGTTATACGTTATACGTTATACGTTATACGTTATACGTTATACGTTATACGTTATACGTTATACGTTATACGTTATACGTCATACGTTATACGTTATACGTTATACGTTATACGTTATACGTTATACGTTATACGTTATACGTTATACGTTATACGTTATACGTTATACGTTATACGTTATACGTTATACGTTATACGTTATACGTTATACGTTATACGTTATACGTTATACGTTATACGTTATACGTTATACGTTATACGTTATACGTTATACGTTATACGTTATACGTTATACGTTATACGTTATACGTTATACGTTATACGTTATACGTTATACGTTATACGTTAAACGTTATACGTTATACGTCATAGGTTATACGTTATAAGTTATACGTTATACGGTATACGTAATATGTAATACGTTAGACGTTATACGTTATACGTTATACGTTATACGTTATACGTTAAACGTTATACGTTATACGTCATAGGTTATACGTTATAAGTTATACGTTATACGGTATACGTAATATGTAATACGTTAGACGTTATACGTTATACGTTATACGTTATACGTTATACGTTATACGTTATACGTTATACGTTATACGTTATACGTTATACGTTATACGTCATACGTTATACGTTATACGTTATACGTTATACGTTATACGTTATACGTTATACGTTATACGTTATACGTCATAGGTTATACGTTATACGTTATACGTTATACGTTGTACGTTACACGTAATACGTCATACGTTATACGTTATACGTTATACGTTATACGTTATACGTTATACGTTATACGTTATACGTTATACGTTATACGTTATACGTTATACGTTATACGTTATACGTTATACGTTATACGTTATACGTTATACGTTATACGTTATACGTTATACGTTATACGTTATACGATATACGTCATACGTTATACGTTATACGTTATACGTTATACGTTATACGTTATACGTTATACGTCATAGGTTATACGTTATACGTTATACGTTATACGTTGTACGTTACACGTAATACGTCATACGTTATACGTTATACGTTATACGTTATACGTTATACGTTATACGTTATACGTTATACGTTATACGTTATACGTTATACGTTATACTTTATAGGTTATACGTTATACGTTATACGTTATACGTTATACGTTATACGTTATACGTTATACGTTATACGTTATACGTTATACGTTATACGTTATACGTTATACGTTATACGTTATACGTTATACGTTATACGTTATACGTTATACGTTATACGTTATACGTTATACGTTATACGTTATACGTAATGCGTTATACGTTATAAGTTATACGTTATACGTTATACGTCATAGGTTATACGTTATACATTATACGTTATACGTTATACGTTATACGTTATACGTTATACGTTATACGTCATACGTTATACGTCATACGTTATACGTCATACGTTATACGTTATACGTTATACGTTATACGTTATACGTTATACGTTATACGTTATACGTTATACGTTATACGTTATACGTTATACGTTATACGTTATACGTTATACGTTATACGTTATACGTTATACGTTATACGTTATACGTTATACGTTATACGTTATACGTTATACGTTACACGTTATACGTTATACGTTATACGTTATACGTTATACGTTATACGTTATACGTTATACGTTATACGTTAAACGTTATACGTTATACGTTATACGTTATACGTTAAACGTTATACGCTATACGTTATACGTTATACGTTATACGTTATACGTTATACGTTATACGTTATACGTTATACGTTATACGTTATACGTTATACGTTATACGTTATACGTTATACGTTATACGTTATACGTTATACGTTATACGTTATACGTTATACGTTATACGTTATACGTCATAGGTTATACGTTATAAGTTATACGTTATACGGTATACGTAATATGTAATACGTTAGACGTTATACGTTATACGTTATACGTTATACGTTATACGTTATATGTTATACGTTATACGTTACACGTTATACGTTATACGTTATACGTTATACTTCATAGGTCTTACGTTATACGATATACATTATACGGTATACGTAATATGTAATACGTTATACGTTATACGTTATATGTTGTACGTTATACGTTATACGTTATACGTTATATGTTATACAATATACGTTATACGTTATACGTTATACGTTATACGTTATACGTTATACGTTATACGTTATACGTTATACGTTATACGTTATACGTTATACGTTATACGTTATACGTTATACGTTATACGTTGTACGTTATATGTTATACGTTATACGTTATACGTTATACGTTATACGTTGTACTTTATACGTTATACGTTATACGTTATAGGTTATACGTTATACGTTATACGTATAGATTATACGTTATACGTTATACGTTATACGTTATACGTTATACGGTATACGTTATACGTTATACGTTATACGTCATAGGTTATACGTTATACGTTATACGTTATACAATGTACGTTAAACGTTATACGTTATACGTTAAACGTTATACGTTATACGTTATACGTTATACGTTATACGTTATACGTTATACGTTATACGTTATACGTTATACGTTATACGTTATACGATATACGTCATACGTTATACGTTATACGTTATACGTTATACGTTATACGTTATACGTTATACGTCATAGGTTATACGTTATACGTTATACGTTATACGTTGTACGTTACACGTAATACGTCATACGTTATACGTTATACGTTATACGTTATACGTTATACGTTATACGTTATACGTTATACGTTATACGTTATACGTTATACGTTATACTTTATAGGTTATACGTTATACGTTATACGTTATACGTTATACGTTATACGTTATACGTTATACGTTATACGTTATACGTTATACGTTATACGTTATACGTTATACGTTATACGTTATACGTTATACGTTATACGTTATACGTTATACGTTATACGTTATACGTTATACGTTATACGTTATACGTTATACGTTATACGTAATGCGTTATACGTTATAAGTTATACGTTATACGTTATACGTCATAGGTTATACGTTATACATTATACGTTATACGTTATACGTTATACGTTATACGTTATACGTTATACGTCATACGTTATACGTCATACGTTATACGTCATACGTTATACGTTATACGTTATACGTTATACGTTATACGTTATACGTTATACGTTATACGTTATACGTTATACGTTATACGTTATACGTTATACGTTATACGTTATACGTTATACGTTATACGTTATACGTTATACGTTATACGTTATACGTTATACGTTATACGTTATACGTTACACGTTATACGTTATACGTTATACGTTATACGTTATACGTTATACGTTATACGTTATACGTTATACGTTAAACGTTATACGTTATACGTTATACGTTATACGTTAAACGTTATACGCTATACGTTATACGTTATACGTTATACGTTATACGTTATACGTTATACGTTATACGTTATACGTTATACGTTATACGTTATACGTTATACGTTATACGTTATACGTTATACGTTATACGTTATACGTTATACGTTATACGTTATACGTTATACGTTATACGTCATAGGTTATACGTTATAAGTTATACGTTATACGGTATACGTAATATGTAATACGTTAGACGTTATACGTTATACGTTATACGTTATACGTTATACGTTATATGTTATACGTTATACGTTACACGTTATACGTTATACGTTATACGTTATACTTCATAGGTCTTACGTTATACGATATACATTATACGGTATACGTAATATGTAATACGTTATACGTTATACGTTATATGTTGTACGTTATACGTTATACGTTATACGTTATATGTTATACAATATACGTTATACGTTATACGTTATACGTTATACGTTATACGTTATACGTTATACGTTATACGTTATACGTTATACGTTATACGTTATACGTTATACGTTATACGTTATACGTTATACGTTATACGTTATACGTTATACGTTATACGTTATACGTTATACGTTATACGTTATACGTTATACGTTATACGTTATACGTTATCCGTTATACGTTATCCGTTATACGTTATGCGTTATACGTTATACGTTATACGTTATACGTTATACGTTATACGTTATACGTTATACGTTATACGTTATACGTTATACGTTATACGTTATACGTTATACGTTATACGTTATACGTTATACGTTATACGTTATACGTTATACGTTATACGTTATACGTTATACGTTATACGTTATACGTTATATGTTATACGTTATACGTTACACGTTATACGTTATACGTTATACGTTATACTTCATAGGTCTTACGTTATACGATATACATTATACGGTATACGTAATGTGTAATACGTTATACGTTATACGTTATATGTTGTACGTTATACGTTATACGTTATACGTTATACGTTATACGTTCTACTTTATACGTTATACGTTATACGTTATAGGTTATACGTTATACGTTATACGTCATAGGTTATACGTTATACGTTATACGTTATACGTTATACGTTATACGTTATACGTTATACGGTATACATTATACGTTATACGTTATACGTCATAGGTTATACGTTATACGTTATACGTTATACAATATACGTTATACGATATACGTTATACGCTATACGTTATACGTTATACGTTATACGTTATACGTTATACGTTAAACGTTATACGTTATACGTCATAGGTTATACGTTATAAGTTATACGTTATACGGTATACGTAATATGTAATACGTTAGACGTTATACGTTATACGTTATACGTTATACGTTATACGTTATATGTTATACGTTATACGTTACACGTTATACGTTATACGTTATACGTTATACTTCATAGGTCTTACGTTATACGATATACATTATACGGTATACGTAATATGTAATACGTTATACGTTATACGTTATATGTTGTACGTTATACGTTATACGTTATACGTTATACGTTATACAATATACGTTATACGTTATACGTTATACGTTATACGTTATACGTTATACGTTATACGTTAAACGTTATACGTTATACGTCATAGGTTATACGTTATAAGTTATACGTTATACGGTATACGTAATATGTAATACGTTAGACGTTATACGTTATACGTTATACGTTATACGTTATACGTTATATGTTATACGTTATACGTTATACGTTATACGTTATACGTTGTACTTTATACGTTATACGTTATACGTTATAGGTTATACGTTATACGTTATACGTATAGATTATACGTTATACGTTATACGTTATACGTTATACGTTATACGGTATACGTTATACGTTATACGTTATACGTCATAGGTTATACGTTATACGTTATACGTTATACAATGTACGTTAAACGTTATACGTTATACGTTATACGTTATACGATATACGTTATACGTTATACGTTATACGTTATACGTTATACGTTATACGTTATACGTTATACGTCATAGGTTATACGTTATACGTTATACGTTATACGATATACGTTATACGTTATACGTTATACGTTATACGTTATACGTTATACGTTATACGTTATACGTTATACGTTGTACTTTATACGTTATACGTTATACGTTATACGTTATACGTTATACGTTATGCGGTATACGTTATACGTTATACGTGTTACGTCATCCGTTATACGTTATACGTTATACGTTAAACGTAATGCGTTATCCGTTATACGTTATACGTTATCCGTTATACGTTGTACGTTATACGTTACACGTTATACGTTATACGTTATACGTTATACGTTATACGGTATACGTAATATGTAATACGTTAGACGTTATACGTTATACGTTATACGTTATACGTTGTACGTTATATGTTATACGTTATACGTTATACGTTATACGTTATACGTTGTACTTTATACGTTATACGTTATACGTTATAGGTTATACGTTATACGTTATACGTATAGATTATACGTTATACGTTATACGTTATACGTTATACGTTATACGGTATACGTTATACGTTATACGTTATACGTCATAGGTTATACGTTATACGTTATACGTTATACAATGTACGTTAAACGTTATACGTTATACGTTAAACGTTATACGTTATACGTTATACGTTATACGTTATACGTTATACGTTATACGTTATACGTCATAGGTTATACGTTATACGTTATACGTTATACGTTGTACGTTACACGTAATACGTCATACGTTATACGTTATACGTTATACGTTATACGTTATACGTTATACGTTATACGTTATACGTTATACGTTATACGTTATACGTTATACTTTATAGGTTATACGTTATACGTTATACGTTATACGTTATACGTTATACGTTATACGTTATACGTTATACGTTATACGTTATACGTTATACGTTATAGGTTATACGTTATACGTTATACGTTATACGTTATACGTTATACGTTATACGTTATACGTTATACGTTATACGTTATACGTTATGCGTTATACGTTATAAGTTATACGTTATACGTTATACGTCATAGGTTATACGTTATACATTATACGTTATACGTTATACGTTATACGTTATACGTTATACGTTATACGTTATACGTTATACGTTATACGTTATACGTCATACGTTATACGTTATACGTTATACGTTATACGTTATACGTTATACGTTATACGTTATACGTTATACGTTATACGTTATACGTTATACGTTATACGTTATACGTTATACGTTATACGTTATACGTTATACGTTATACGTTATACGTTATACGTTATACGTTATACGTTATACGTTATACGTTATACGTTATACGTTATACGTTATACGTTATACGTTATACGTTATACGTTATACGTTATACGTTATACGTTATACGTTATACGTTAAACGTTATACGTTATACGTCATAGGTTATACGTTATAAGTTATACGTTATACGGTATACGTAATATGTAATACGTTAGACGTTATACGTTATACGTTATACGTTATACGTTATACGTTAAACGTTATACGTTATACGTCATAGGTTATACGTTATAAGTTATACGTTATACGGTATACGTAATATGTAATACGTTAGACGTTATACGTTATACGTTATACGTTATACGTTATACGGTATACGTTATACGTTATACGTTATACGTCATAGGTTATACGTTATACGTTATACGTTATACAATGTACGTTAAACGTTATACGTTATACGTTAAACGTTATACGTTATACGTTATACGTTATACGTTATACGTTATACGTTATACGTTATACGTCATAGGTTATACGTTATACGTTATACGTTATACGTTGTACGTTACACGTAATACGTCATACGTTATACGTTATACGTTATACGTTATACGTTATACGTTATACGTTATACGTTATACGTTATACGTTATACGTTATACGTTATACTTTATAGGTTATACGTTATACGTTATACGTTATACGTTATACGTTATACGTTATACGTTATACGTTATACGTTATACGTTATACGTTATACGTTATAGGTTATACGTTATACGTTATACGTTATACGTTATACGTTATACGTTATACGTTATACGTTATACGTTATACGTTATACGTTATGCGTTATACGTTATAAGTTATACGTTATACGTTATACGTCATAGGTTATACGTTATACATTATACGTTATACGTTATACGTTATACGTTATACGTTATACGTTATACGTTATACGTTATACGTTATACGTTATACGTCATACGTTATACGTTATACGTTATACGTTATACGTTATACGTTATACGTTATACGTTATACGTTATACGTTATACGTTATACGTTATACGTTATACGTTATACGTTATACGTTATACGTTATACGTTATACGTTATACGTTATACGTTATACGTTATACGTTATACGTTATACGTTATACGTTATACGTTATACGTTATACGTTATACGTTATACGTTATACGTTATACGTTATACGTTATACGTTATACGTTATACGTTATACGTTAAACGTTATACGTTATACGTCATAGGTTATACGTTATAAGTTATACGTTATACGGTATACGTAATATGTAATACGTTAGACGTTATACGTTATACGTTATACGTTATACGTTATACGTTAAACGTTATACGTTATACGTCATAGGTTATACGTTATAAGTTATACGTTATACGGTATACGTAATATGTAATACGTTAGACGTTATACGTTATACGTTATACGTTATACGTTATACGTTATACGTTATACGTTATACGTTATACGTTATACGTTATACGTTATACGTCATACGTTATACGTTATACGTTATACGTTATACGTTATACGTTATACGTTATACGTTATACGTTATACGTCATAGGTTATACGTTATACGTTATACGTTATACGTTGTACGTTACACGTAATACGTCATACGTTATACGTTATACGTTATACGTTATACGTTATACGTTATACGTTATACGTTATACGTTATACGTTATACTTTATAGGTTATACGTTATACGTTGTACGTTATACGTTATACGTTATACGTTATACGTTATACGTTATACGTTATACGTTATACGTTATACGTTATAGGTTATACGTTATACGTTATACGTTATACGTTATACGTTATACGTTATACGTTATACGTTATACGTTATACGTTATACGTTATGCGTTATACGTTATAAGTTATACGTTATACGTTATACGTCATAGGTTATACGTTATACATTATACGTTATACGTTATACGTTATACGTTATACGTTATACGTTATACGTTATACGTTATACGTTATACGTTATACGTCATACGTTATACGTTATACGTTATACGTTATACGTTATACGTTATACGTTATACGTTATACGTTATACGTTATACGTTATACGTTATACGTTATACGTTATACGTTATACGTTATACGTTATACGTTATACGTTATACGTTATACGTTATACGTTATACGTTATACGTTATACGTTATACGTTATACGGTATACGTAATATGTAATACGTTAGACGTTATACGTTATACGTTATACGTTATACGTTATACGTTATACGTTATACGTTATACGTTATACGTTATACGTTATACGTTATACGTCATACGTTATACGTTATACGTTATACGTTATACGTTATACGTTATACGTTATACGTTATACGTTATACGTCATAGGTTATACGTTATACGTTATACGTTATACGTTGTACGTTACACGTAATACGTCATACGTTATACGTTATACGTTATACGTTATACGTTATACGTTATACGTTATACGTTATACGTTATACGTTATACGTTATACGTTATACGTTATACGTTATACGTTATACGTTATACGTTATACGTTATACGTTATACGTTATACGTTATACGTTATACGTTATACGATATACGTCATACGTTATACGTTATACGTTATACGTTATACGTTATACGTTATACGTTATACGTCATAGGTTATACGTTATACGTTATACGTTATACGTTGTACGTTACACGTAATACGTCATACGTTATACGTTATACGTTATACGTTATACGTTATACGTTATACGTTATACGTTATACGTTATACGTTATACGTTATACGTTATACTTTATAGGTTATACGTTATACGTTATACGTTATACGTTATACGTTATACGTTATACGTTATACGTTATACGTTATACGTTATACGTTATACGTTATACGTTATACGTTATACGTTATACGTTATACGTTATACGTTATACGTTATACGTTATACGTTATACGTTATACGTTATACGTTATACGTTATACGTAATGCGTTATACGTTATAAGTTATACGTTATACGTTATACGTCATAGGTTATACGTTATACATTATACGTTATACGTTATACGTTATACGTTATACGTTATACGTTATACGTCATACGTTATACGTCATACGTTATACGTCATACGTTATACGTTATACGTTATACGTTATACGTTATACGTTATACGTTATACGTTATACGTTATACGTTATACGTTATACGTTATACGTTATACGTTATACGTTATACGTTATACGTTATACGTTATACGTTATACGTTATACGTTACACGTTATACGTTATACGTTATACGTTATACGTTATACGTTATACGTTATACGTTATACGTTATACGTTAAACGTTATACGTTATACGTTATACGTTATACGTTAAACGTTATACGCTATACGTTATACGTTATACGTTATACGTTATACGTTATACGTTATACGTTATACGTTATACGTTATACGTTATACGTTATACGTTATACGTTATACGTTATACGTTATACGTTATACGCTATACGTTATACGTTATACGTTATACGTTATACGTTATGCGGTATACGTTATACGTTATACGTGTTACGTCATCCGTTATACGTTATACGTTATACGTTATACGTAATGCGTTATCCGTTATACGTTATACGTTATCCGTTATACGTTATACGTTATACGTTACACGTTATACGTTATACGTTATACGTTATACGTTATACGTTATACGTTATACGTTATACGTTATACGTTATACGTTATACGTTATACGTTATACGTTATACGTTATACGTTATACGTTATACGTTATACGTTATACGTTATACGTTATACGTTATACGCTATACGTTATACGTTATACGTTATACGTTATACGTTATACGTTATACGTTATACGTTATACGTTATACGTTATACGTTATACGTTATACGTTATACGTCATACGTTATACGTTATACGTTATACGTTATACGTTATACGTTATACGTTATACGTTATACGTTATACGTTATCCGTTATACGTTATGCGTTATACGTTATACGTTATACGTTATACGTTATACGTTATACGTTATACGTTATACGTTATACGTTATACGTTATACGTAATACGTTATACGTTATACGTTATACGTTATACGTTATACGTTATACGTTATACGTTATACGTTATACGTTATACGTTATACGTTATACGTTATACGTTATACGTTATACGTTATACGTTATACGTTATACGTTATACGTTATACCTTATACGTTATACGTTATACGTTATACGTTATACGTCATACGTTATACGTTATACGTTATACGTTATACGTTATACGTTATACGTTATACGTTATACGTTATACGTTATACGTTATACGTTATACGTTATACGTTATACGTTATACGTTATACGTTATACGTTATACGTTATACGTCATAGGTTATACGTTATACGTTATACGTTATACGTTGTACGTTACACGTAATACGTCATACGTTATACGTTATACGTTATACGTTATACGTTATACGTTATACGTTATACGTTATACGTTGTACTTTATAGGTTATACGTTATACGTTATACGTTATACGTTATACGTTATACGTTATACGTTATACGTTATACGTTATACGTTATACGTTATACGTTATACGTTATACGTTATACGTTATACGTTATACGTTATACGTTATACGTTATACGTTATACGTTATACCTTATACGTTATACGTTATACGTTATACGTTACACGTCATACGTTATACGTTATACGTTATACTTCATAGGTCTTACGTTATACGATATACATTATACGGTATACGTAATATGTAATACGTTATACGTTATACGTTATATGTTGTACGTTATACGTTATACGTTATACGTTATATGTTATACAATATACGTTATACGTTATACGTTATACGTTATACGTTATACGTTATACGTTATACGTTATACGTTATACGTTATACGTTATACGTTATACGTTATACGTTATACGTTATACGTTATACGTTATACGTTATACGTTATACGTTATACGTTATACGTCATAGGTTATACGTTATAAGTTATACGTTATACGGTATACGTAGTATGTAATACGTTAGACGTTATACGTTATACGTTATACGTTATACGTTATACGTTATATGTTATACGTTATACGTTACACGTTATACGTTATACGTTATACGTTATACTTCATAGGTCTTACGTTATACGATATACATTATACGGTATACGTAATATGTAATACGTTATACGTTATACGTTATATGTTGTACGTTATACGTTATACGTTATACGTTATATGTTATACAATATACGTTATACGTTATACGTTATACGTTATACGTTATACGTTATACGTTATACGTTATACGTTATACGTTATACGTTATACGTTATACGTTATACGTTATACGTTATACGTTATACGTTATACGTTATACGTTATACGTTATACGTTATACGTTATACGTTATACGTTATACGTTATACGTTATACGTTATACGTTATACGTTATACGTTATACGTTATCCGTTATACGTTATCCGTTATACGTTATGCGTTATACGTTATACGTTATACGTTATACGTTATACGTTATACGTTATACGTTATACGTTATACGTTATACGTTATACGTTATACGTTATACGTTATACGTTATACGTTATACGTTATACGTTATACGTTATATGTTATACGTTATACGTTACACGTTATACGTTATACGTTATACGTTATACTTCATAGGTCTTACGTTATACGATATACATTATACGGTATACGTAATGTGTAATACGTTATACGTTATACGTTATATGTTGTACGTTATACGTTATACGTTATACGTTATACGTTATACGTTCTACTTTATACGTTATACGTTATACGTTATAGGTTATACGTTATACGTTATACGTCATAGGTTATACGTTATACGTTATACGTTATACGTTATACGTTATACGTTATACGTTATACGGTATACATTATACGTTATACGTTATACGTCATAGGTTATACGTTATACGTTATACGTTATACAATATACGTTATACGATATACGTTATACGCTATACGTTATACGTTATACGTTATACGTTATACGTTATACGTTAAACGTTATACGTTATACGTCATAGGTTATACGTTATAAGTTATACGTTATACGGTATACGTAATATGTAATACGTTAGACGTTATACGTTATACGTTATACGTTATACGTTATACGTTATATGTTATACGTTATACGTTACACGTTATACGTTATACGTTATACGTTATACTTCATAGGTCTTACGTTATACGATATACATTATACGGTATACGTAATATGTAATACGTTATACGTTATACGTTATATGTTGTACGTTATACGTTATACGTTATACGTTATACGTTATACAATATACGTTATACGTTATACGTTATACGTTATACGTTATACGTTATACGTTATACGTTAAACGTTATACGTTATACGTCATAGGTTATACGTTATAAGTTATACGTTATACGGTATACGTAATATGTAATACGTTAGACGTTATACGTTATACGTTATACGTTATACGTTATACGTTATATGTTATACGTTATACGTTATACGTTATACGTTATACGTTGTACTTTATACGTTATACGTTATACGTTATAGGTTATACGTTATACGTTATACGTATAGATTATACGTTATACGTTATACGTTATACGTTATACGTTATACGGTATACGTTATACGTTATACGTTATACGTCATAGGTTATACGTTATACGTTATACGTTATACAATGTACGTTAAACGTTATACGTTATACGTTATACGTTATACGATATACGTTATACGTTATACGTTATACGTTATACGTTATACGTTATACGTTATACGTCATAGGTTATACGTTATACGTTATACGTTATACGATATACGTTATACGTTATACGTTATACGTTATACGTTATACGTTATACGTTATACGTTATACGTTATACGTTGTACTTTATACGTTATACGTTATACGTTATACGTTATACGTTATACGTTATGCGGTATACGTTATACGTTATACGTGTTACGTCATCCGTTATACGTTATACGTTATACGTTAAACGTAATGCGTTATCCGTTATACGTTATACGTTATCCGTTATACGTTGTACGTTATACGTTACACGTTATACGTTATACGTTATACGTTATACGTTATACGTTATACGGTATACGTAATATGTAATACGTTAGACGTTATACGTTATACGTTATACGTTATACGTTGTACGTTATATGTTATACGTTATACGTTATACGTTATACGTTATACGTTGTACTTTATACGTTATACGTTATACGTTATAGGTTATACGTTATACGTTATACGTATAGATTATACGTTATACGTTATACGTTATACGTTATACGTTATACGGTATACGTTATACGTTATACGTTATACGTCATAGGTTATACGTTATACGTTATACGTTATACAATGTACGTTAAACGTTATACGTTATACGTTAAACGTTATACGTTATACGTTATACGTTATACGTTATACGTTATACGTTATACGTTATACGTCATAGGTTATACGTTATACGTTATACGTTATACGTTGTACGTTACACGTAATACGTCATACGTTATACGTTATACGTTATACGTTATACGTTATACGTTATACGTTATACGTTATACGTTATACGTTATACGTTATACGTTATACTTTATAGGTTATACGTTATACGTTATACGTTATACGTTATACGTTATACGTTATACGTTATACGTTATACGTTATACGTTATACGTTATACGTTATAGGTTATACGTTATACGTTATACGTTATACGTTATACGTTATACGTTATACGTTATACGTTATACGTTATACGTTATACGTTATGCGTTATACGTTATAAGTTATACGTTATACGTTATACGTCATAGGTTATACGTTATACATTATACGTTATACGTTATACGTTATACGTTATACGTTATACGTTATACGTTATACGTTATACGTTATACGTTATACGTCATACGTTATACGTTATACGTTATACGTTATACGTTATACGTTATACGTTATACGTTATACGTTATACGTTATACGTTATACGTTATACGTTATACGTTATACGTTATACGTTATACGTTATACGTTATACGTTATACGTTATACGTTATACGTTATACGTTATACGTTATACGTTATACGTTATACGTTATACGTTATACGTTATACGTTATACGTTATACGTTATACGTTATACGTTATACGTTATACGTTATACGTTATACGTTAAACGTTATACGTTATACGTCATAGGTTATACGTTATAAGTTATACGTTATACGGTATACGTAATATGTAATACGTTAGACGTTATACGTTATACGTTATACGTTATACGTTATACGTTAAACGTTATACGTTATACGTCATAGGTTATACGTTATAAGTTATACGTTATACGGTATACGTAATATGTAATACGTTAGACGTTATACGTTATACGTTATACGTTATACGTTATACGTTATATGTTATACGTTATACGTTACACGTTATACGTTATACGTTATACGTTATACTTCATAGGTCTTACGTTATACGATATACATTATACGGTATACGTAATATGTAATACGTTATACGTTATACGTTATATGTTGTACGTTATACGTTATACGTTATACGTTATACGTTATACAATATACGTTATACGTTATACGTTATACGTTATACGTTATACGTTATACGTTAAACGTTATACGTTATACGTCATAGGTTATACGTTATAAGTTATACGTTATACGGTATACGTAATATGTAATACGTTAGACGTTATACGTTATACGTTATACGTTATACGTTATACGTTATATGTTATACGTTATACGTTATACGTTATACGTTATACGTTGTACTTTATACGTTATACGTTATACGTTATAGGTTATACGTTATACGTTATACGTATAGATTATACGTTATACGTTATACGTTATACGTTATACGTTATACGGTATACGTTATACGTTATACGTTATACGTTATACGTCATAGGTTATACGTTATACGTTATACGTTATACAATGTACGTTAAACGTTATACGTTATACGTTATACGTTATACGTTATACGTTATACGTTATACGTTATACGTTATACGTTATACGTCATAGGTTATACGTTATACGTTATACGTTATACGTTGTACGTTACACGTAATACGTCATACGTTATACGTTATACGTTATACGTTATACGTTATACGTTATACGTTATACGTTATACGTTATACGTTATACGTTATACTTTATAGGTTATACGTTATACGTTATACGTTATACGTTATACGTTATACGTTATACGTTATACGTTATACGTTATACGTTATACGTTATACGTTATACGTTATACGTTATACGTTATACGTTATACGTTATACGTTATACGTTATACGTTATACGTTATACGTTATACGTTATACGTTATACGTTATACGTTATACGTTATACGTTATACGTTATACGTTATACGTTATACGTTATACGTTATACGTTATACGTTATACGTTATACGTTATACGTTATACGTTATACGTCATAGGTTATACGTTATACGTTATACGTTATACGTTGTACGTTACACGTAATACGTCATACGTTATACGTTATACGTTATACGTTATACGTTATACGTTATACGTTATACGTTATACGTTATACGTCATAGGTTATACGTTATACGTTATACAATATACGTTATACGTTATACGTTATACATTATACGTTATACGTTATACGGTATATGTTATACGTTATACGTTATACGTCATAGGTTATACGTTATACGTTATACGTTATACGTTATACGTTATACGTTATACGTTATACGTTATACGTTATACGTTATACGTTATACGTTATACGTTATACGTTATACGTTATACGTTATACGTTATCCGTTATACGTTATACGTCATAGGTTATACGTTATACGTTATACGTTACACAATATACGTTAAACGTTATACGTTATACTTTATAAGTTATACGTTATACGTTATACGTTATACGTTATACGTTATACGTTATACGTTATACGTTATACGTTATACGGTATACGTTATACGTTATACGTTATACGTTATACGTCATAGGTTATACGTTATACGTTATACGTTATACAATATACGTTATACGTTATACGTTATACGTTATACGTTATACGTTATACGTTATACGTTATACGTTATACGTTATACGTTATACGTTATACGTCATAGGTTATACGTTATACGTTATACGTTATACGTTGTACGTTACACGTAATACGTCATATAGTACGTTATACGTTATACGTTATACGTTATACGTTATACGTTATACGTTATACGTTATACGTTGTACTTTATAGGTTATATGTTATACGTTATACGTTATACGTTGTACGTTATACAATATACGTTATACGTTATACGTTATACGTTATACGTTATACGTTATACGTTATACGGTATACATTATACGTTATACGTTATACGTCATAGGTTATACGTTATACGTTATACGTTATACAATATACGTTATACGTTATACGTTATACGTTATACGTTATACGGTATACGTTATACGTTATACGTTATACGTCATAGGTTATACGTTATACGTTATACGTTATACAATATACGTTATACGTTATACGTTATACGTTATACGTTATACGTTATACGTTATACGTTATACGTTATACGTTGTACGTTATACGTCATAGGTTATACGTTATACGTTATACGTTATACGTTGTACGTTACACGTAATACGTCATATAGTACGTTATACGTTATACGTTATACGTTATACGTTATACGTTATACGTTATACGTTATACGTTGTACTTTATAGGTTATACGTTATACGTTATACGTTATACGTTATACGTTATACGTTATACGTTATACGTTATACGTTATACGTTATACGTTATACGTTATACGTTATACGTTATACGTTATACGTTATACGTTATACGTTATACGTTATACGTTCTACGTTATACGTTATACGTTATACGTTATAGGTTATACGTTATACGTTATACGTTATACGTTATGCGTTATACGTTATACGTTATACGTTATACGTTATACGTTATACGTTAAACGTTATTCGTTATACGTCATAGGTTATACGTTATAAGTTATACGTTATACGTTATACGTAATATGTAATACGTTAGACGTTATACGTTATACGTTATACGTTATACGTTATACGTTATACGTTATATGTTATACTTTATACGTTACACGTTATACGTTATACGTTATACGTTATACGTTACACGTTATACGTTATACGTTATACGTTATATAATACGTTATACGTTATACGTTATATAATACGTTATACGTTATACGTTATACTTCATAGGTCTTACGTTATACGATATACATTATACGGTATACGTAATATGTAATACGTTATACGTTATACGTTATATGTTGTACGTTATACGTTATACGTTATACGTTATACGTTATACGTTATACGTTATACGTTATACGTTATACGTTATACGTTAGACGTTATACGTTATACGTTATACGTTATACGTTATACGTTATACGTTACACGTTATACGTTATACGTTATACGTTATACGTTATACGTTATACGTTATACGTTATATGTTGTACGTTATACGTTATACGTTATACGTTATACGTTATACAATATACGTTATACGTTATACGTTATACGTTATACGTTGTACTTTATACGTTATACGTTATACGTTATAGGTTATACGTTATACGTTATACGTATAGATTATAAGTTATACGTTATACGTTATACGTTATACGTTATACGGTATACGTTATACGTTACACGTAATACGTTACACGTTATACGTTATACGTTATACGCTATACGTTATACGTTATACGTTATACGTTATACGTTATACGTTATGCGGTATACGTTATACGTTATACGTGTTACGTCATCCGTTATACGTTATACGTTATACGTTATACGTAATGCGTTATCCGTTATACGTTATACGTTATCCGTTATACGTTATACGTTATACGTTATACGTTATACGTTATACGTTATACGTTATACGTTATACGTTATACGTTATACGTTATACGTTACACGTAATACGTTACACGTTATACGTTATACGTTATACGCTATACGTTATACGTTATACGTTATACGTTATACGTTATACGTTATGCGGTATACGTTATACGTTATACGTGTTACGTCATCCGTTATACGTTATACGCTATACGTTATACGTAATGCTTTATCCGTTATACGTTATACGTTATCCGTTATACGTTATACGGTATACGTTACACGTTATACGTTATACGTTATACGTTATACGTTATACGTTATACGTTATACGTTATACGTTATACGTTATACGTTATACGTTATACGTTATACGTTATACGTTATACGTTATACGTTATACGTTATACGTTATACGTTATACGTTATACGTTATACGTTATACGTTATACGTTATACGTTATACGTTATGCGTTAAACGTTATACGTTATACGTTATACGTTATACGTTATACGTTATACGTTATACCTTATACGTTATACGTGATACGTTATACGTTATACGTTATACGTTATACGTTATACGTTATACGTTATACGTTATTCGTTATACGTTATACGTTATGCGTTATACGTTATACCTTATACGTTATACGTTTTACGTTATATGTTATGCGTTATACGTTATACGTTATACGTTATACGTTATACGTTATACGTTATACGTTATACGTTATACGTTAAACGTTATACGTTATACGTTATACGTTATACGTTATGCGGTATACGTTATACGTTATACGTGTTACGTCATCCGTTATACGTTATACGTTATACGTTATACGCAATGCGTTATCCGTTATACGTTATACGTTATCCGTTATACGTTATACGTTATACGTTACACGTTATACGTTACACGTTATACGTTATACGTTATACGTTATACGTTATACGTTATACGTTATACGTTATACGTTATACGTTATACGTTATACGTTATACGTTATTCGTTATACGTTATACGTTGTACGTTATACGTTATACGTTATACGTTATACGTTATACGTTATACGTTATACGTTATACGTTATACGTTATACGTTATACGTTATACGTTATACGTTATACGTTATACGTTATATGTTATACGTTATACGTTAAACGTTATACGTTATACGTTATACGTTATACGTTATACGTTATACGTTATGCGGTATACGTTATACGTTATACGTGTTACGTCATCCGTTATACGTTATACGTTATACGTTATACGCAATGCGTTATCCGTTATACGTTATACGTTATCCGTTATACGTTATACGTTATACGTTACACGTTATACGTTATACGTTATACGTTATACGTTATACGTTATACGTTATACGTTATACGTTATACGTTATACGTTATACGTTATACGTTATACGTTATACGTTATACGTTATACGTTATACGTTATACGTTATACGTTATACGTTATACGTTATACGTTATACGTTATACGTTATACGTTACACGTTATACGTTACACGTTATACGTTATACGTTATACGCTATACGTTATACGTTATACGTTATACGTTATACGTTATGCGGTATACGTTATACGTTATACGTGTTACGTCATCCGTTATACGTTATACGTTATACGTTATACGTAATGCGTTATCCGTTATACGTTATACGTTATCCGTTATACGTTATACGTTATACGTTACACGTTATACGTTATACGTTATACGTTATACGGTATACGTTATACGTTATACGTGTTACGTCATCCGTTATACGTTATACGTTATACGTTATACGTAATGCTTTATCCGTTATACGTTATACGTTATCCGTTATACGTTATACGGTATACGTTACACGTTATACGTTATACGTTATACGTTATACGTTATACGTTATACGTTATACGTTATACGTTATACGTTATACGTTATACGTTATACGTTATACGTTATACGTTATACGTTATACGTTATACGTTATACGTTATACGTTATACGTTATACGTTATACGTTATACGTTATACGTTATACGTTATACGTTAAACGTTATACGTTATACGTTATACGTTATACGTTATACGTTATACGTTATACCTTATACGTTATACGTTATACGTTATACGTTATACGTTATACGTTATACGTTATACGTTATACGTTATACGTTATGCGTTATACGTTATACGTTATGCGTTATACGTTATACGTTATACGTTATGCGTTATACGTTATACGTTATGCGTTATACGTTATACCTTATACGTTATACGTTTTACGTTATATGTTATGCGTTATACGTTATACGTTATACGTTATACGTTATACGTTATACGTTATACGTTATACGTTAAACGTTATACGTTATACGTTATACGTTATACGTTATGCGGTATACGTTATACGTTATACGTGTTACGTCATCCGTTATACGTTATACGTTATACGTTATGCGGTATACGTTATACGTTATACGTGTTACGTCATCCGTTATACGTTATACGTTATACGTTATACGCAATGCGTTATCCGTTATACGTTATACGTTATCCGTTATACGTTATACGTTATACGTTACACGTTATACGTTACACGTTATACGTTATACGTTATACGTTATACGTTATACGTTATACGTTATACGTTATACGTTATACGTTATACGTTATACGTTATACGTTATTCGTTATACGTTATACGTTGTACGTTATACGTTATACGTTATACGTTATACGTTATACGTTATACGTTATACGTTATACGTTATACGTTATACGTTATACGTTATACGTTATACGTTATACGTTATATGTTATACGTTATACGTTAAACGTTATACGTTATACGTTATACGTTATACGTTATACGTTATACGTTATGCGGTATACGTTATACGTTATACGTGTTACGTCATCCGTTATACGTTATACGTTATACGTTATACGCAATGCGTTATCCGTTATACGTTATACGTTATCCGTTATACGTTATACGTTATACGTTACACGTTATACGTTATACGTTATACGTTATACGTTATACGTTATACGTTATACGTTATACGTTATACGTTATACGTTATACGTTATACGTTATACGTTATACGTTATACGTTATACGTTATACGTTATACGTTATACGTTATACGTTATACGTCATAGGTTATACGTTATACGTTATACGTTATACGTTGTACGTTACACGTAATACGTCATATAGTACGTTATACGTTATACGTTATACGTTATACGTTATACGTTATACGTTATACGTTATACGTTGTACTTTATAGGTTATACGTTATACGTTATACGTTATACGTTGTACGTTATACAATATACGTTATACGTTATACGTTATACGTTATACGTTATACGTTATACGTTATACGGTATACATTATACGTTATACGTTATACGTCATAGGTTATACGTTATACGTTATACGTTATACAATATACGTTATACGTTATACGTTATACGTTATACGTTATACGGTATACGTTATACGTTATACGTTATACGTCATAGGTTATACGTTATACGTTATACGTTATACAATATACGTTATACGTTATACGTTATACGTTATACGTTATACGTTATACGTTATACGTTATACGTTATACGTTGTACGTTATACGTCATAGGTTATACGTTATACGTTATACGTTATACGTTGTACGTTACACGTAATACGTCATATAGTACGTTATACGTTATACGTTATACGTTATACGTTATACGTTATACGTTATACGTTATACGTTGTACTTTATAGGTTATACGTTATACGTTATACGTTATACGTTATACGTTATACGTTATACGTTATACGTTATACGTTATACGTTATACGTTATACGTTATACGTTATACGTTATACGTTATACGTTATACGTTATACGTTATACGTTATACGTTCTACGTTATACGTTATACGTTATACGTTATACGTTATACGTTATACGTTATACGTTATACGTTATGCGTTATACGTTATACGTTATACGTTATACGTTATACGTTATACGTTAAACGTTATTCGTTATACGTCATAGGTTATACGTTATAAGTTATACGTTATACGTTATACGTAATATGTAATACGTTAGACGTTATACGTTATACGTTATACGTTATACGTTATACGTTATACGTTATATGTTATACTTTATACGTTACACGTTATACGTTATACGTTATACGTTATACGTTACACGTTATACGTTATACGTTATACGTTATATAATACGTTATACGTTATACGTTATATAATACGTTATACGTTATACGTTATACTTCATAGGTCTTACGTTATACGATATACATTATACGGTATACGTAATATGTAATACGTTATACGTTATACGTTATATGTTGTACGTTATACGTTATACGTTATACGTTATACGTTATACGTTATACGTTATACGTTATACGTTATACGTTATACGTTAGACGTTATACGTTATACGTTATACGTTATACGTTATACGTTATACGTTACACGTTATACGTTATACGTTATACGTTATACGTTATACGTTATACGTTATACGTTATACGTTATATGTTGTACGTTATACGTTATACGTTATACGTTATACGTTATACAATATACGTTATACGTTATACGTTATACGTTATACGTTGTACTTTATACGTTATACGTTATACGTTATAGGTTATACGTTATACGTTATACGTATAGATTATAAGTTATACGTTATACGTTATACGTTATACGTTATACGGTATACGTTATACGTTACACGTAATACGTTACACGTTATACGTTATACGTTATACGCTATACGTTATACGTTATACGTTATACGTTATACGTTATACGTTATGCGGTATACGTTATACGTTATACGTGTTACGTCATCCGTTATACGTTATACGTTATACGTTATACGTAATGCGTTATCCGTTATACGTTATACGTTATCCGTTATACGTTATACGTTATACGTTATACGTTATACGTTATACGTTATACGTTATACGTTATACGTTATACGTTATACGTTATACGTTACACGTAATACGTTACACGTTATACGTTATACGTTATACGCTATACGTTATACGTTATACGTTATACGTTATACGTTATACGTTATGCGGTATACGTTATACGTTATACGTGTTACGTCATCCGTTATACGTTATACGCTATACGTTATACGTAATGCTTTATCCGTTATACGTTATACGTTATCCGTTATACGTTATACGGTATACGTTACACGTTATACGTTATACGTTATACGTTATACGTTATACGTTATACGTTATACGTTATACGTTATACGTTATACGTTATACGTTATACGTTATACGTTATACGTTATACGTTATACGTTATACGTTATACGTTATACGTTATACGTTATACGTTATACGTTATACGTTATACGTTATACGTTATACGTTATACGTTAAACGTTATACGTTATACGTTATACGTTATACGTTATACGTTATACGTTATACCTTATACGTTATACGTGATACGTTATACGTTATACGTTATACGTTATACGTTATACGTTATACGTTATACGTTATTCGTTATACGTTATACGTTATGCGTTATACGTTATACCTTATACGTTATACGTTTTACGTTATATGTTATGCGTTATACGTTATACGTTATACGTTATACGTTATACGTTATACGTTATACGTTATACGTTATACGTTAAACGTTATACGTTATACGTTATACGTTATACGTTATGCGGTATACGTTATACGTTATACGTGTTACGTCATCCGTTATACGTTATACGTTATACGTTATACGCAATGCGTTATCCGTTATACGTTATACGTTATCCGTTATACGTTATACGTTATACGTTACACGTTATACGTTACACGTTATACGTTATACGTTATACGTTATACGTTATACGTTATACGTTATACGTTATACGTTATACGTTATACGTTATACGTTATACGTTATTCGTTATACGTTATACGTTGTACGTTATACGTTATACGTTATACGTTATACGTTATACGTTATACGTTATACGTTATACGTTATACGTTATACGTTATACGTTATACGTTATACGTTATACGTTATACGTTATATGTTATACGTTATACGTTAAACGTTATACGTTATACGTTATACGTTATACGTTATACGTTATACGTTATGCGGTATACGTTATACGTTATACGTGTTACGTCATCCGTTATACGTTATACGTTATACGTTATACGCAATGCGTTATCCGTTATACGTTATACGTTATCCGTTATACGTTATACGTTATACGTTACACGTTATACGTTATACGTTATACGTTATACGTTATACGTTATACGTTATACGTTATACGTTATACGTTATACGTTATACGTTACACGTTATACGTTATACGTTATACGTTATACGTTATACGTTATACGTTATACGTTATACGTTATACGTTATACGTTATACGTTATACGTTATACGTTACAGGTTATACGTTACACGTTATACGTTATACGTTATACGCTATACGTTATACGTTATACGTTATACGTTATACGTTATGCGGTATACGTTATACGTTATACGTGTTACGTCATCCGTTATACGTTATACGTTATACGTTATACGTAATGCGTTATCCGTTATACGTTATACGTTATCCGTTATACGTTATACGTTATACGTTACACGTTATACGTTATACGTTATACGTTATACGGTATACGTTATACGTTATACGTGTTACGTCATCCGTTATACGTTATACGTTATACGTTATACGTTATACGTAATGCTTTATCCGTTATACGTTATACGTTATCCGTTATACGTTATACGGTATACGTTACACGTTATACGTTATACGTTATACGTTATACGTTATACGTTATACGTTATACGTTATACGTTATACGTTATACGTTATACGTTATACGTTATACGTTATACGTTATACGTTATACGTTATACGTTATACGTTATACGTTATACGTTATACGTTATACGTTATACGTTATACGTTATACGTTATACGTTAAACGTTATACGTTATACGTTATACGTTATACGTTATACGTTATACGTTATACCTTATACGTTATACGTTATACGTTATACGTTATACGTTATACGTTATACGTTATACGTTATACGTTATACGTTATGCGTTATACGTTATACGTTATGCGTTATACGTTATACGTTATACGTTATGCGTTATACGTTATACGTTATGCGTTATACGTTATACCTTATACGTTATACGTTTTACGTTATATGTTATGCGTTATACGTTATACGTTATACGTTATACGTTATACGTTATACGTTATACGTTATACGTTAAACGTTATACGTTATACGTTATACGTTATACGTTATGCGGTATACGTTATACGTTATACGTGTTACGTCATCCGTTATACGTTATACGTTATACGTTATGCGGTATACGTTATACGTTATACGTGTTACGTCATCCGTTATACGTTATACGTTATACGTTATACGCAATGCGTTATCCGTTATACGTTATACGTTATCCGTTATACGTTATACGTTATACGTTACACGTTATACGTTACACGTTATACGTTATACGTTATACGTTATACGTTATACGTTATACGTTATACGTTATACGTTATACGTTATACGTTATACGTTATTCGTTATACGTTATACGTTGTACGTTATACGTTATACGTTATACGTTATACGTTATACGTTATACGTTATACGTTATACGTTATACGTTATACGTTATACGTTATACGTTATACGTTATACGTTATATGTTATACGTTATACGTTAAACGTTATACGTTATACGTTATACGTTATACGTTATACGTTATACGTTATGCGGTATACGTTATACGTTATACGTGTTACGTCATCCGTTATACGTTATACGTTATACGTTATACGCAATGCGTTATCCGTTATACGTTATACGTTATCCGTTATACGTTATACGTTACACGTTATACGTTATACGTTATACGTTATACGTTATACGTTATACGTTATACGTTATACGTTATACGTTATACGTTATACGTTATACGTTATACGTTATACGTTATACGTTATACGTTATACGTTATACGTTATACGTTATACGTTATACGTTATACGTTATACGTTATACGTTATACGTTATACGTTATACGTTATACGTTATACGTTATACGTTATACGTTATACGTTATACGTTATACGTTATACGTTATACGTTATACGTTATACGTTATACGTTAAACGTTATACGTTATACGTTATACGTTATACGTTATACGTTATACGTTATACCTTATACGTTATACGTTATACGTTATACGTTATACGTTATACGTTATACGTTATACGTTATACGTTATACGTTATGCGTTATACGTTATACGTTATGCGTTATACGTTATACCTTATACGTTATACGTTTTACGTTATATGTTATGCGTTATACGTTATACGTTATACGTTATACGTTATACGTTATACGTTATACGTTATACGTTAAACGTTATACGTTATACGTTATACGTTATACGTTACGCGGTATACGTTATACGTTATACGTGTTACGTCATCCGTTATACGTTATACGTTATACGTTATACGCAATGCGTTATCCGTTATACGTTATACGTTATCCGTTATACGTTATACGTTATACGTTACACGTTATACGTTACACGTTATACGTTATACGTTATACGTTATACGTTATACGTTATACGTTATACGTTATACGTTATACGTTATACGTTAAACGTTATACGCTATACGTTATACGTTATACGTTATACGTTATACGTTATACGTTATACGTTATACGTTATACGTTATACGTTATACGTTATACGTTATACGTTATACATTATACGTTATACGTTATACGTTATACGTTAAACGTAATGCGTTATCCGTTATACGTTATACGTTATCCGTTATACGTTATACGTTATACGTTATACGTTACACGTTATACGTTATACGTTATACGTTATACGTTATACGTTATACGTTATACGTTATACGTTATACGTTAAACGTTATACGTTATACGTTATACGTTATACGTTATGCGGTATACGTTATACGTTATACGTGTTACGTCATCCGTTATACGTTATACGTTATACGTTATACGTAATGCGTTATCCGTTATACGTTATACGTTATCCGTTATACGTTATACGTTATACGTTATACGTTATACGTTATACGTTATACGTTATACGTTATACGTTATACGTTATACGTTATACGTTATACGTTATACGTTATACGTTATACGTTATACGTTATACGTTATACGTTATACGTTATACGTTATACGTTATACGTTATGCGTTATACGTTATGCGTTATACGTTATACGTTATACGTTATACGTTATACGTTATACGTTATACGTTATACGTTATACGTTATACGTTATACGTTACACGTAATACGTTACACGTTATACGTTATACGTTATACGCTATACGTTATACGTTATACGTTATACGTTATACGTTATACGTTATGCGGTATACGTTATACGTTATACGTGTTACGTCATCCGTTATACGTTATACGTGTTACGTCATCCGTTATACGTTATACGTTATACGTTATACGTAATGCGTTATCCGTTATACGTTATACGTTACCCGTTATACGTTATACGTTATACGTTATACGTTATACGTTATACGTTATACGTTATACGTTATACGTTATACGTTATACGTTATACGTTATACGTTACACGTAATACGTTACACGTTATACGTTATACGTTATACGCTATACGTTATACGTTATACGTTATACGTTATACGTTATACGTTATGCGGTATACGTTATACGTTATACGTGTTACGTCATCCGTTATACGTTATACGTTATACGTTATACGTAATGCTTTATCCGTTATACGTTATACGTTATCCGTTATACGTTATACGGTATACGTTACACGTTATACGTTATACGTTATACGTTATACGTTATACGTTATACGTTATACGTTATACGTTATACGTTATACGTTATACGTTATACGTTATACGTTATACGTTATACGTTATACGTTATACGTTATACGTTATACGTTATACGTTATACGTTATACGTTATACGTTATACGTTATACGTTATACGTTAAACGTTATACGTTATACGTTATACGTTATACGTTATACGTTATACGTTATACCTTATACGTTATACGTGATACGTTATACGTTATACGTTATACGTTATACGTTATACGTTATACGTTATACGTTATGCGTTATACGTTATACGTTATGCGTTATACGTTATACCTTATACGTTATACGTTTTACGTTATATGTTATGCGTTATACGTTATACGTTATACGTTATACGTTATACGTTATACGTTATACGTTATACGTTAAACGTTATACGTTATACGTTATACGTTATACGTTATACGTTATGCGGTATACGTTATACGTTATACGTGTTACGTCATCCGTTATACGTTATACGTTATACGTTATACGCAATGCGTTATCCGTTATACGTTATACGTTATCCGTTATACGTTATACGTTATACGTTACACGTTATACGTTACACGTTATACGTTATACGTTATACGTTATACGTTATACGTTATACGTTATACGTTATACGTTATACGTTATACGTTATACGTTATACGTTATACGTTATTCGTTATACGTTATACGTTGTACGTTATACGTTATACGTTATACGTTATACGTTATACGTTATACGTTATACGTTATACGTTATACGTTATACGTTATACGTTATACGTTATACGTTATACGTTATATGTTATACGTTATACGTTAAACGTTATACGTTATACGTTATACGTTATACGTTATACGTTATACGTTATGCGGTATACGTTATACGTTATACGTGTTACGTCATCCGTTATACGTTATACGTTATACGTTATACGCAATGCGTTATCCGTTATACGTTATACGTTATCCGTTATACGTTATACGTTATACGTTACACGTTATACGTTATACGTTATACGTTATACGTTATACGTTATACGTTATACGTTATACGTTATACGTTATACGTTATACGTTATACGTTATACGTTATACGTTATACGTTATACGTTATACGTTATACGTTATACGTTATACGTTATACGATATACGTTATACGTTATACGTTACCCGTTATACGTTACACGTTATACGTTATACGTTATACGCTATACGTTATACGTTATACGTTATACGTTATACGTTATACGTTATACGTTATGCGGTATACGTTATACGTTATACGTGTTACGTCATCCGTTATACGTTATACGTTATACGTTATACGTAATGCGTTATCCGTTATACGTTATACGTTATCCGTTATACGTTATACGTTATACGTTACACGTTATACGTTATACGTTATACGTTATACGTTATACGTTATACGTTATACGTTATACGTTATACGTTATACGTTATACGTTATACGTTATACGGTATACGTTATACGTTATACGTGTTACGTCATCCGTTATACGTTATACGTTATACGTTATACGTAATGCTTTATCCGTTATACGTTATACGTTATCCGTTATACGTTATACGGTATACGTTACACGTTATACGTTATACGTTATACGTTATACGTTATACGTTATACGTTATACGTTATACGTTATACGTTATACGTTATACGTTATACGTTATACGTTATACGTTATACGTTATACGTTATACGTTATACGTTATACGTTATACGTTATACGTTATACGTTATACGTTATACGTTATACGTTATACGTTATACGTTATACGTTAAACGTTATACGTTATACGTTATACGTTATACGTTATACGTTATACGTTATACCTTATACGTTATACGTTATACGTTATACGTTATACGTTATACGTTATACGTTATACGTTATACGTTATACGTTATGCGTTATACGTTATACGTTATGCGTTATACGTTATACCTTATACGTTATACGTTTTACGTTATATGTTATGCGTTATACGTTATACGTTATACGTTATACGTTATACGTTATACGTTATACGTTATACGTTAAACGTTATACGTTATACGTTATCCGTTATACGTTATACGTTATACGTTACACGTTATACGTTACACGTTATACGTTATACGTTATACGTTATACGTTATACGTTATACGTTATACGTTATACGTTATACGTTATACGTTATACGTTATACGTTATTCGTTATACGTTGTACGTTGTACGTTATACGTTATACGTTATACGTTATACGTTATACGTTATACGTTATACGTTATACGTTATACGTTATACGTTATACGTTATACGTTATACGTTATACGTTATATGTTATACGTTATACGTTAAACGTTATACGTTATACGTTATACGTTATACGTTATACGTTATACGTTATGCGGTATACGTTATACGTTATACGTGTTACGTCATCCGTTATACGTTATACGTTATACGTTATACGCAATGCGTTATCCGTTATACGTTATACGTTATCCGTTATACGTTATACGTTATACGTTACACGTTATACGTTATACGTTATACGTTATACGTTATACGTTATACGTTATACGTTATACGTTATACGTTATACGTTATACGTTATACGTTATACGTTATACGTTATACGTTATACGTTATACGTTATACGTTATACGTTATACGTTATACGTTATACGTTATACGTTACACGTTATACGTTACACGTTATACGTTATACGTTATACGCTATACGTTATACGTTATACGTTATACGTTATACGTTATACGTTATACGTTATAAGTTATACGTTATACGTTATACGTTATACGTTATACGTTAAACGTTATACGTTATACGTTATACGTTATACGTTATACGTTATACCTTATAGGTTATACGTTATACGTTATACGTTATACGTTATACGTTATACGTTATACGTTATGCGTTATACGTTATACGTTATGCGTTATACGTTATACCTTATACGTTATACGTTTTACGTTATACGTTATGCGTTATACGTTATACGTTATACGTAATGCGTTATCCGTTATACGTTATACGTTATCCGTTATACGTTATACGTTATACGTTACACGTTATACGTTACACGTTATACGTTATACGTTATACGTTATACGTTATACGTTATACGTTATACGTTATACGTTATACGTTATACGTTATACGTTATACGTTATACGTTATACGTTATACGTTATACGTTATACGTTATACGTTATACGTTATGCGGTATACGTTATACGTTATACGTGTTACGTCATCCGTTATACGTTATACGTTATACGTTATACGCAATGCGTTATCCGTTATACGTTATACGTTATCCGTTATACGTTATACGTTATACGTTACACGTTATACGTTATACGTTATACGTTATACGTTATACGTTATACGTTATACGTTATACGTTATACGTTATACGTTATACGTTATACGTTATACGTTATACGTTATACGTTATACGTTATACGTTATACGTTATACGTTATACGTTATACGTTATACGTTATACGTTATACGTTACACGTTATACGTTACACGTTATACGTTATACGTTATACGCTATACGTTATACGTTATACGTTATACGTTATACGTTATGCGGTATACGTTATACGTTATACGTGTTACGTCATCCGTTATACGTTATACGTGTTACGTCATCCGTTATACGTTATACGTTATACGTTATACGTAATGCGTTATCCGTTATACGTTATACGTTATCCGTTATACGTTATACGTTATACGTTATACGTTATACGTTATACGTTATACGTTATACGTTATACGTTATACGTTATACGTTATACGTTACACGTAATACGTTACACGTTATACGTTATACGTTATACGCTATACGTTATACGTTATACGTTATACGTTATACGTTATACGTTATGCGGTATACGTTATACGTTATACGTGTTACGTCATCCGTTATACGTTATACGTTATACGTTATACGTAATGCTTTATCCGTTATACGTTATACGTTATCCGTTATACGTTATACGGTATACGTTACACGTTATACGTTATACGTTATACGTTATACGTTATACGTTATACGTTATACGTTATACGTTATACGTTATACGTTATACGTTGTACGTTATACGTTATACGTTATACGTTATACGTTATACGTTATACGTTATACGTTATACGTTATACGTTATACGTTATACGTTATACGTTATACGTTATACGTTAAACGTTATACGTTATACGTTATACGTTATACGTTATACGTTATACGTTATACCTTATACGTTATACGTGATACGTTATACGTTATACGTTATACGTTATACGTTATACGTTATACGTTATACGTTATGCGTTATACGTTATACGTTATGCGTTATACGTTATACCTTATACGTTATACGTTTTACGTTATATGTTATGCGTTATACGTTATACGTTATACGTTATACGTTATACGTTATACGTTATACGTTATACGTTAAACGTTATACGTTATACGTTATACGTTATACGTTATACGTTATGCGGTATACGTTATACGTTATACGTGTTACGTCATCCGTTATACGTTATACGTTATACGTTATACGCAATGCGTTATCCGTTATACGTTATACGTTATCCGTTATACGTTATACGTTATACGTTACACGTTATACGTTACACGTTATACGTTATACGTTATACGTTATACGTTATACGTTATACGTTATACGTTATACGTTATACGTTATACGTTATACGTTATACGTTATACGTTATTCGTTATACGTTATACGTTGTACGTTATACGTTATACGTTATACGTTATACGTTATACGTTATACGTTATACGTTATACGTTATACGTTATACGTTATACGTTATACGTTATACGTTATACGTTATATGTTATACGTTATACGTTAAACGTTATACGTTATACGTTATACGTTATACGTTATACGTTATACGTTATGCGGTATACGTTATACGTTATACGTGTTACGTCATCCGTTATACGTTATACGTTATACGTTATACGCAATGCGTTATCCGTTATACGTTATACGTTATCCGTTATACGTTATACGTTATACGTTACACGTTATACGTTATACGTTATACGTTATACGTTATACGTTATACGTTATACGTTATACGTTATACGTTATACGTTATACGTTATACGTTATACGTTATACGTTATACGTTATACGTTATACGTTATACGTTATACGTTATACGTTATACGATGTACGTTATACGTTATACGTTACCCGTTATACGTTACACGTTATACGTTATACGTTATACGCTATACGTTATACGTTATACGTTATACGTTATACGTTATGCGGTATACGTTATACGTTATACGTGTTACGTCATCCGTTATACGTTATACGTTATACGTTATACGTAATGCGTTATCCGTTATACGTTATACGTTATCCGTTATACGTTATACGTTATACGTTATACGTTATACGTTATATGTTATACGTTATACGTTAAACGTTATACGTTATACGTTATACGTTATACGTTATACGTTATACGTTATGCGGTATACGTTATACGTTATACGTGTTACGTCATCCGTTATACGTTATACGTTATACGTTATACGCAATGCGTTATCCGTTATACGTTATACGTTATCCGTTATACGTTATACGTTATACGTTACACGTTATACGTTATACGTTATACGTTATACGTTATACGTTATACGTTATACGTTATACGTTATACGTTATACGTTATACGTTATACGTTATACGTTATACGTTATACGTTATACGTTATACGTTATACGTTATACGTTATACGTTATACGTTATACGTTATACGTTATACGTTATACGTTATACGTTACACGTTATACGTTACACGTTATACGTTATACGTTATACGCTATACGTTATACGTTATACGTTATACGTTATACGTTATGCGGTATACGTTATACGTTATACGTGTTACGTCATCCGTTATACGTTATACGTTATACGTTATACGTAATGCGTTATCCGTTATACGTTATACGTTATCCGTTATACGTTATACGTTATACGTTACACGTTATACGTTATACGTTATACGTTATACGTTATACGTTATACGTTATACGTTATACGTTATACGTTATACGTTATACGTTATACGTTATACGTTATACGTTATACGTTATACGTTATACGTTATACGTTATACGTTATACGTTATACGTTATACGTTAAACGTTATACGTTATACGTTATACGTTATACGTTATACGTTATACCTTATACGTTATACGTTATACGTTATACGTTATACGTTATACGTTATACGTTATACGTTATGCGTTATACGTTATACGTTATGCGTTATACGTTATACCTTATACGTTATACGTTTTACGTTATACGTTATGCGTTATACGTTATACGTTATACGTAATGCGTTATCCGTTATACGTTATACGTTATCCGTTATACGTTATACGTTATACGTTACACGTTATACGTTACACGTTATACGTTATACGTTATACGTTATACGTTATACGTTATACGTTATACGTTATACGTTATACGTTATACGTTATACGTTATACGTTATACGTTATACGTTATACGTTATACGTTATACGTTATACGTTATGCGGTATACGTTATACGTTATACGTGTTACGTCATCCGTTATACGTTATACGTTATACGTTATACGCAATGCGTTATCCGTTATACGTTATACGTTATCCGTTATACGTTATACGTTATACGTTACACGTTATACGTTATACGTTATACGTTATACGTTATACGTTATACGTTATACGTTATACGTTATACGTTATACGTTATACGTTATACGTTATACGTTATACGTTATACGTTATACGTTATACGTTATACGTTATACGTTATACGTTATACGTTATACGTTATACGTTATACGTTACACGTTATACGTTACACGTTATACGTTATACGTTATACGCTATACGTTATACGTTATACGTTATACGTTATACGTTATGCGGTATACGTTATACGTTATACGTGTTACGTCATCCGTTATACGTTATACGTTATACGTTATACGTAATGCGTTATCCGTTATACGTTATACGTTATCCGATATACGTTATACGTTATACGTTACACGTTATACGTTATACGTTATACGTTATACGGTATACGTTATACGTTATACGTGTTACGTCATCCGTTATACGTTATACGTTATACGTTATACGTAATGCTTTATCCGTTATACGTTATACGTTATCCGTTATACGTTATACGGTATACGTTACACGTTATACGTTATACGTTATACGTTATACGTTATACGTTATACGTTATACGTTATACGTTATACGTTATACGTTATACGTTATACGTTATACGTTATACGTTATACGTTATACGTTATACGTTATACGTTATACGTTATACGTTATACGTTATACGTTATACGTTATACGTTATACGTTATACGTTATACGTTATACGTTAAACGTTATACGTTATACGTTATACGCTATACGTTATACGTTATACGTTATACCTTATACGTTATACGTTATACGTTATACGTTATACGTTATACGTTATACGTTATACGTTATACGTTATACGTTATGCGTTATACGTTATACGTTATGCGTTATACGTTATACCTTATACGTTATACGTTTTACGTTATATGTTATGCGTTATACGTTATACGTTATACGTTATACGTTATACGTTATACGTTATACGTTATACGTTATACGTTATGCGTTATACGTTATACGTTATACGTTATACGTTATACGTTATACGTTATACGTTATACGTTATACGTTATACGTTATACGTTACACGTAATACGTTACACGTTATACGTTATACGTTATACGCTATACGTTATACGTTATACGTTATACGTTATACGTTATACGTTATGCGGTATACGTTATACGTTATACGTGTTACGTCATCCGTTATACGTTATACGTTATACGTTATACGTAATGCGTTATCCGTTATACGTTATACGTTATCCGTTATACGTTATACGTTATACGTTATACGTTATACGTTATACGTTATACGTTATACGTTATACGTTATACGTTATACGTTATACGTTACACGTAATACGTTTCACGTTATACGTTATACGTTATACGCTATACGTTATACGTTATACGTTATACGTTATACGTTATACGTTATGCGGTATACGTTATACGTTATACGTGTTACGTCATCCGTTATACGTTATACGTTATACGTTATACGTAATGCTTTATCCGTTATACGTTATACGTTATCCGTTATACGTTATACGGTATACGTTACACGTTATACGTTATACGTTATACGTTATACGTTATACGTTATACGTTATACGTTATACGTTATACGTTATACGTTATACGTTATACGTTATACGTTATACGTTATACGTTATACGTTATACGTTATACGTTATACGTTATACGTTATACGTTATACGTTATACGTTATACGTTATACGTTATACGTTATACGTTAAACGTTATACGTTATACGTTATACGTTATACGTTATACGTTATACGTTATACCTTATACGTTATACGTGATACGTTATACGTTCTACGTTATACGTTATACGTTATACGTTATACGTTATACGTTATGCGTTATACGTTATACGTTATGCGTTATACGTTATACCTTATACGTTATACGTTTTACGTTATATGTTATGCGTTATACGTTATACGTTATACGTTATACGTTATACGTTATACGTTATACGTTATACGTTAAACGTTATACGTTATACGTTATACGTTATACGTTATGCGGTATACGTTATACGTTATACGTGTTACGTCATCCGTTATACGTTATACGTTATACGTTATACGCAATGCGTTATCCGTTATACGTTATACGTTATCCGTTATACGTTATACGTTATACGTTACACGTTATACGTTACACGTTATACGTTATACGTTATACGTTATACGTTATACGTTATACGTTATACGTTATACGTTATACGTTATACGTTATACGTTATACGTTATTCGTTATACGTTATACGTTGTACGTTATACGTTATACGTTATACGTTATACGTTATACGTTATACGTTATACGTTATACGTTATACGTTATACGTTATACGTTATACGTTATACGTTATACGTTATATGTTATACGTTATACGTTAAACGTTATACGTTATACGTTATACGTTATACGTTATACGTTATACGTTATGCGGTATACGTTATACGTTATACGTGTTACGTCATCCGTTATACGTTATACGTTATACGTTATACGCAATGCGTTATCCGTTATACGTTATACGTTATCCGTTATACGTTATACGTTATACGTTACACGTTATACGTTATACGTTATACGTTATACGTTATACGTTATACGTTATACGTTATACGTTATACGTTATACGTTATACGTTATACGTTATACGTTATACGTTATACGTTATACGTTATACGTTATACGTTATACGTTATACGTTATACGTTATACGTTATACGTTATACGTTATACGTTACACGTTATACGTTACACGTTATACGTTATACGTTATACGCTATACGTTATACGTTATACGTTATACGTTATACGTTATGCGGTATACGTTATACGTTATACGTGTTACGTCATCCGTTATACGTTATACGTTATACGTTATACGTAATGCGTTATCCGTTATACGTTATACGTTATCCGTTATACGTTATACGTTATACGTTACACGTTATACGTTATACGTTATACGTTATACGTTATACGTTATACGTTATACGTTATACGTTATACGTTATACGTTATACGTTATACGTTATACGGTATACGTTATACGTTATACGTGTTACGTCATCCGTTATACGTTATACGTTATACGTTATACGTAATGCTTTATCCGTTATACGTTATACGTTATCCGTTATACGTTATACGGTATACGTTACACGTTATACGTTATACGTTATACGTTATACGTTATACGTTATACGTTATACGTTATACGTTATACGTTATACGTTATACGTTATACGTTATACGTTATACGTTATACGTTATACGTTATACGTTATACGTTATACGTTATACGTTATACGTTATACGTTATACGTTATACGTTATACGTTATACGTTATACGTTAAACGTTATACGTTATACGTTATACGTTATACGTTATACGTTATACGTTATACCTTATACGTTATACGTTATACGTTATACGTTATACGTTATACGTTATACGTTATACGTTATACGTTATACGTTATGCGTTATACGTTATACGTTATGCGTTATACGTTATACCTTATACGTTATACGTTTTACGTTATATGTTATGCGTTATACGTTATACGTTATACGTTATACGTTATACGTTATACGTTATACGTTATACGTTAAACGTTATACGTTATACGTTATACGTTATACGTTATGCGGTATACGTTATACGTTATACGTGTTACGTCATCCGTTATACGTTATACGTTATACGTTATACGCAATGCGTTATCCGTTATACGTTATACGTTATCCGTTATACGTTATACGTTATACGTTACACGTTATACGTTACACGTTATACGTTATACGTTATACGTTATACGTTATACGTTATACGTTATACGTTATACGTTATACGTTATACGTTATACGTTATACGTTATTCGTTATACGTTATACGTTGTACGTTATACGTTATACGTTATACGTTATACGTTATACGTTATACGTTATACGTTATACGTTATACGTTATACGTTATACGTTATACGTTATACGTTATACGTTATATGTTATACGTTATACGTTAAACGTTATACGTTATACGTTATACGTTATACGTTATACGTTATACGTTATGCGGTATACGTTATACGTTATACGTGTTACGTCATCCGTTATACGTTATACGTTATACGTTATACGCAATGCGTTATCCGTTATACGTTATACGTTATCCGTTACACGTTATACGTTATACGTTACACGTTATACGTTATACGTTATACGTTATACGTTATACGTTATACGTTATACGTTATACGTTATACGTTATACGTTATACGTTATACGTTATACGTTATACGTTATACGTTATACGTTATACGTTATACGTTATACGTTATACGTTATACGTTATACGTTATACGTTATACGTTATACGTTATACGTTACACGTTATACGTTACACGTTATACGTTATACGTTATACGCTATACGTTATACGTTATACGTTATACGTTATACGTTATGCGGTATACGTTATACGTTATACGTGTTACGTCATCCGTTATACGTTATACGTTATACGTTATACGTAATGCGTTATCCGTTATACGTTATACGTTATCCGTTATACGTTATACGTTATACGTTACACGTTATACGTTATACGTTATACGTTATACGTTATACGTTATACGTTATACGTTATACGTTATACGTTATACGTTATACGTTATACGTTATACGTTATACGTTATACGTTATACGTTATACGTTATACGTTATACGTTATACGTTATACGTTATACGTTATACGTTATACGTTATACGTTATACGTTAAACGTTATACGTTATACGTTATACGTTATACGTTATACGTTATACCTTATACGTTATACGTTATACGTTATACGTTATACGTTATACGTTATACGTTATACGTTATGCGTTATACGTTATACGTTATGCGTTATACGTTATACCTTATACGTTATACGTTTTACGTTATACGTTATGCGTTACACGTTATACGTTACACGTTATACGTTATACGTTATACGTTATACGTTATACGTTATACGTTATACGTTATACGTTATACGTTATACGTTATACGTTATACGTTATACGTTATACGTTATACGTTATACGTTATACGTTATACGTTATACGTTATACGTTATACGTTATACGTTATACGTTAAACGTTATACGTTATACGTTATACGTTATACGTTATACGTTATACGTTATACCTTATACGTTATACGTTATACGTTATACGTTATACGTTATACGTTATACGTTATACGTTATACGTTATACGTTATGCGTTATACGTTATACGTTATGCGTTATACGTTATACCTTATACGTTATACGTTTTACGTTATATGTTATGCGTTATACGTTATACGTTATACGTTATACGTTATACGTTATACGTTATACGTTATACGTTAAACGTTATACGTTATACGTTATACGTTATACGTTATGCGGTATACGTTATACGTTATACGTGTTACGTCATCCGTTATACGTTATACGTTATACGTTATACGTTATACGTTATACGTTATACGTTATACGTTATACGTTATACGTTATACGTTATACGTTATACGTTATACGTTATACGTTATACGTTATACGTTATGCGTTATACGTTATACGTTATACGTTATACGTTATACGTTATACGTTACACGTAATACGTTACACGTTATACGTTATACGTTATACGCTATACGTTATACGTTATACGTTATACGTTATACGTTATGCGGTATACGTTATACGTTATACGTGTTACGTCATCCGTTATACGTTATACGTTATACGTTATACGTAATGCGTTATCCGTTATACGTTATACGTTATCCGTTATACGTTATACGGTATACGTTACACGTTATACGTTATACGTTATACGTTATACGTTATACGTTATACGTTATACGTTATACGTTATACGTTATACGTTATACGTTATACGTTATACGTTATACGTTATACGTTATACGTTATACGTTATACGTTATACGTTATACGTTATACGTTATACGTTATACGTTATACGTTATACGTTATACGTTATACGTTATACGTTATACGTTATACGTTATACGTTATACGTTATACGTTATACGTTAAACGTTATACGTTATACGTTATACGTTATACGTTATACGTTATACGTTATACCTTATACGTTATACGTTATACGTTATACGTTATACGTTATACGTTATACGTTATACGTTATACGTTATACGTTATACGTTATGCGTTATACGTTATACGTTATGCGTTATACGTTATACCTTATACGTTATACGTTTTACGTTATATGTTATGCGTTATACGTTATACGTTATACGTTATACGTTATACGTTATACGTTATACGTTATACGTTAAACGTTATACGTTATACGTTATACGTTATACGTTATGCGGTATACGTTATACGTTATACGTGTTACGTCATCCGTTATACGTTATACGTTATACGTTATACGCAATGCGTTATACGTTATACGTTATACGTTATACGTTATACGTTATACGTTATACGTTATACGTTATACGTTATACGTTATACGTTATACGTTATACGTTATACGTTATACGTTATATGTTAAACGTTATACGTTAAACGTTATACGTTATACGTTATACGTTATACGTTATACGTTATACGTTATGCGGTATACGTTATACGTTATACGTGTTACGTCATCCGTTATACGTTATACGTTATACGTTATACGCAATGCGTTATCCGTTATACGTTATACGTTATCCGTTATACGTTATACGTTATACGTTACACGTTATACGTTATACGTTATACGTTATACGTTATACGTTATACGTTATACGTTATACGTTATACGTTATACGTTATACGTTATACGTTATACGTTATACGTTATACGTTATACGTTATACGTTATACGTTATACGTTATACGTTATACGTTATACGTTATACGTTATACGTTATACGTTACACGTTATACGTTACACGTTATACGTTACACGTTATACGTTATACGTTATACGCTATACGTTATACGTTATACGTTATACGTTATACGTTATGCGGTATACGTTATACGTTATACGTGTTACGTCATCCGTTATACGTTATACGTTATACGTTATACGTAATGCGTTATCCGTTATACGTTATACGTTATCCGTTATACGTTATACGTTATACGTTACACGTTATACGTTATACGTTATACGTTATACGTTATACGTTATACGTTATACGTTATACGTTATACGTTATACGTTATACGTTATACGTTATACGTTATACGTTATACGTTATACGTTATACGTTACACGTAATACGTTACACGTTATACATTATACGTTATACGCTATACGTTATACGTTATACGTTATACGTTATACGTTATACGTTATACGTTATACGTTATACGTTATACGTTATACGTTAAACGTTATACGTTATACGTTATACGTTATACGTTATACGTTATACCTTATACGTTATACGTTATACGTTATACGTTATACGTTATACGTTATACGTTATACGTTATGCGTTATACGTTATACGTTATGCGTTATACGTTATACCTTATACGTTATACGTTTTACGTTATACGTTATGCGTTATACGTTATACGTTATACGTAATGCGTTATACGTTATACGTTATACGTTATCCGTTATACGTTATACGTTATACGTTTAACGTTATACGTTACACGTTATACGTTATACGTTATACGTTATACGTTATACGTTATACGTTATACGTTATACGTTATACGTTATACGTTATACGTTATACGTTATACGTTATACGTTATACGTTATACGTTATACGTTATACGTTATACGTTATACGTTATACGTTATACGTTATACGTTATACGTTACACGTAATACGTTACACGTTATACATTATACGTTATACGCTATACGTTATACGTTATACGTTATACGTTATACGTTATGCGGTATACGTTATACGTTATACGTGTTACGTCATCCGTTATACGTTATACGTTATACGTTATACGTAATGCGTTATCCGTTATACGTTATACGTTATCCGTTATACGTTATACGGTATACGTTACACGTTATACGTTATACGTTATACGTTATACGTTATACGTTATACGTTATACGTTATACGTTATACGTTATACGTTATACGTTATACGTTATACGTTATACTTTATACGTTATACGTTATACGTTATACGTTATACGTTATACGTTACACGTAATACGTTACACGTTATACGTTATACGTTATACGCTATACGTTATACGTTATACGTTATACGTTATACGTTATGCGGTATACGTTATACGTTATACGTGTTACGTCATCCGTTATACGTTATACGTTATACGTTATACGTAATGCGTTATCCGTTATACGTTATACGTTATCCGTTATACGTTATACGGTATACGTTACACGTTATACGTTATACGTTATACGTTATACGTTATACGTTATACGTTATACGTTATACGTTATACGTTATACGTTATACGTTATACGTTATACGTTATACGTTATACGTTATACGTTATACGTTATACGTTATACGTTATACGTTATACGTTATACGTTATACGTTATACGTTATACGTTATACGTTATACGTTATACGTTAAACGTTATACGTTATACGTTATACGTTATACGTTATACGTTATACGTTATACCTTATACGTTATACGTTATACGTTATACGTTATACGTTATACGTTATACGTTATACGTTATACGTTATACGTTATGCGTTATACGTTATACGTTATGCGTTATACGTTATACCTTATACGTTATACGTTTTACGTTATATGTTATGCGTTATACGTTATACGTTATACGTTATACGTTATACGTTATACGTTATACGTTATACGTTAAACGTTATACGTTATACGTTATACGTTATACGTTATGCGGTATACGTTATACGTTATACGTGTTACGTCATCCGTTATACGTTATACGTTATACGCTATACGCAATGCGTTATCCGTTATACGTTATACGTTATCCGTTATACGTTATACGTTATACGTTACACGTTATACGTTACACGTTATACGTTATACGTTATACGTTATACGTTATACGTTATACGTTATACGTTATACGTTATACGTTATACGTTATACGTTATACGTTATTCGTTATACGTTATACGTTGTACGTTATACGTTATACGTTATACGTTATACGTTATACGTTATACGTTATACGTTATACGTTATACGTTATACGTTATACGTTATACGTTATACGTTATACGTTATACGTTATACGTTATATGTTATACGTTATACGTTAAACGTTGTACGTTATACGTTATACGTTATACGTTATACGTTATACGTTATGCGGTATACGTTATACGTTATACGTGTTACGTCATCCGTTATACGTTATACGTTATACGTTATACGCAATGCGTTATCCGTTATACGTTATACGTTATCCGTTATACGTTATACGTTATACGTTACACGTTATACGTTATACGTTATACGTTATACGTTATACGTTATACGTTATACGTTATACGTTATACGTTATACGTTATACGTTATACGTTATACGTTATACGTTATACGTTATACGTTATACGTTATACGTTATACGTTATACGTTATACGTTATACGTTATACGTTATACGTTACACGTTATACGTTACACGTTATACGTTACACGTTATACGTTATACGTTATACGCTATACGTTATACGTTATACGTTATACGTTATACGTTATGCGGTATACGTTATACGTTATACGTGTTACGTCATCCGTTATACGTTATACGTTATACGTTATACGTAATGCGTTATCCGTTATACGTTATACGTTATCCGTTATACGTTATACGTTATACGTTACACGTTATACGTTATACGTTATACGTTATACGTTATACGTTATACGTTATACGTTATACGTTATACGTTATACGTTATACGTTATACGTTATACGTTATACGTTATACGTTATACGTTATACGTTATACGTTATACGTTATACGTTATACGTTATACGTTATACGTTATACGTTATACGTTATACGTTATACGTTATACGTTAAACGTTATACGTTATACGTTATACGTTATACGTTATACGTTATACCTTATACGTTATACGTTATACGTTATACGTTATACGTTATACGTTATGCGTTATACGTTATGCGTTATCCGTTATACGTTATGCGTTATACGTTATACCTTATACGTTATACGTTTGACGTTATACGTTATGCGTTATACGTTATACGTTATACGTAATGCGTTATCCGTTATACGTTATACGTTATCCGTTATACGTTATACGTTATACGTTACACGTTATACGTTACACGTTATACGTTACACGTTACACGTTATACGTTATACGTTATACGTTATACGTTATACGTTATACGTTATACGTTATACGTTATACGTTATACGTTATACGTTATACGTTATACGTTATACGTTATACGTTATACGTTATACGTTATACGTTATACGTTATACGTTATACGTTATACGTTACACGTAATACGTTACACGTTATACGTTATACGTTATACGCTATACGTTATACGTTATACGTTATACGTTATACGTTATGCGGTATACGTTATACGTTATACGTGTTACGTCATCCGTTATACGTTATACGTTATACGTTATACGTAATGCGTTATCCGTTATACGTTATACGTTATCCGTTATACGTTATACGGTATACGTTACACGTTATACGTTATACGTTATACGTTATACGTTATACGTTATACGTTATACGTTATACGTTATACGTTATACGTTATACGTTATACGTTATACGTTATACGTTATACGTTATACGTTATACGTTATACGTTATACGTTATACGTTATACGTTATACGTTATACGTTATACGTTATACGTTTTACGTTATATGTTATGCGTTATACGTTATACGTTATACGTTATACGTTATACGTTATACGTTATACGTTATACGTTAAACGTTATACGTTATACGTTATACGTTATACGTTATGCGGTATACGTTATACGTTATACGTGTTACGTCATCCGTTATACGTTATACGTTATACGTTATACGCAATGCGTTATCCGTTATACGTTATACGTTATCCGTTATACGTTATACGTTATACGTTACACGTTATACGTTACACGTTATACGTTATACGTTATACGTTATACGTTATACGTTATACGTTATACGTTATACGTTATACGTTATACGTTATACGTTATACGTTATACGTTATTCGTTATACGTTATACGTTGTACGTTATACGTTATACGTTATACGTTATACGTTATACGTTATACGTTATACGTTATACGTTATACGTTATACGTTATACGTTATACGTTATACGTTATATGTTATACGTTATACGTTAAACGTTATACGTTATACGTTATACGTTATACGTTATACGTTATACGTTATGCGGTATACGTTATACGTTATACGTGTTACGTCATCCGTTATACGTTATACGTTATACGTTATACGCAATGCGTTATCCGTTATACGTTATACGTTATCCGTTATACGTTATACGTTATACGTTACACGTTATACGTTATACGTTATACGTTATACGTTATACGTTATACGTTATACTTTATACGTTATACGTTATACGTTATACGTTATACGTTATACGTTATACGTTATACGTTATACGTTATACGTTATACGTTATACGTTATACGTTATACGTTAAACGTTATACGTTATACGTTATACGTTATACGTTATACGTTATACGTTATACCTTATACGTTATACGTTATACGTTATACGTTATACGTTATACGTTATACGTTATACGTTATACGTTATACGTTATGCGTTATACGTTATACGTTATGCGTTATACGTTATACCTTATACGTTATACGTTTTACGTTATATGTTATGCGTTATACGTTATACGTTATACGTTATACGTTATACGTTATACGTTATACGTTATACGTTAAACGTTATACGTTATACGTTATACGTTATACGTTATGCGGTATACGTTATACGTTATACGTGTTACGTCATCCGTTATACGTTATACGTTATACGTTATACGCAATGCGTTATCCGTTATACGTTATACGTTATCCGTTATACGTTATACGTTATACGTTACACGTTATACGTTACACGTTATACGTTATACGTTATACGTTATACGTTATACGTTATACGTTATACGTTATACGTTATACGTTATACGTTATACGTTATACGTTATTCGTTATACGTTATACGTTGTACGTTATACGTTATACGTTATACGTTATACGTTATACGTTATACGTTATACGTTATACGTTATACGTTATACGTTATACGTTATACGTTATACGTTATACGTTATACGTTATATGTTATACGTTATACGTTAAACGTTGTACGTTATACGTTATACGTTATACGTTATACGTTATACGTTATGCGGTATACGTTATACGTTATACGTGTTACGTCATCCGTTATACGTTATACGTTATACGTTATACGCAATGCGTTATCCGTTATACGTTATACGTTATCCGTTATACGTTATACGTTATACGTTACACGTTATACGTTATACGTTATACGTTATACGTTATACGTTATACGTTATACGTTATACGTTATACGTTATACGTTATACGTTATACGTTATACGTTATACGTTATACGTTATACGTTATACGTTATACGTTATACGTTATACGTTATACGTTATACGTTATACGTTATACGTTATACGTTACACGTTATACGTTACACGTTATACGTTATACGTTATACGCTATACGTTATACGTTATACGTTATACGTTATACGTTATGCGGTATACGTTATACGTTATACGTGTTACGTCATCCGTTATACGTTATACGTTATACGTTATACGTAATGCGTTATCCGTTATACGTTATACGTTATCCGTTATACGTTATACGTTATACGTTACACGTTATACGTTATACGTTATACGTTATACGTTATACGTTATACGTTATACGTTATACGTTATACGTTATACGTTATACGTTATACGTTATACGTTATACGTTATACGTTATACGTTATACGTTATACGTTATACGTTATACGTTATACGTTATACGTTATACGTTATACGTTATACGTTATACGTTATACGTTATACGTTATACGTTAAACGTTATACGTTATACGTTATACGTTATACGTTATACGTTATACCTTATACGTTATACGTTATACGTTATACGTTATACGTTATACGTTATGCGTTATACGTTATGCGTTATCCGTTATACGTTATGCGTTATACGTTATACCTTATACGTTATACGTTTTACGTTATACGTTATGCGTTATACGTTATACGTTATACGTAATGCGTTATCCGTTATACGTTATACGTTATCCGTTATACGTTATACGTTATACGTTATACGTTATACGTTATACGTTATACGTTATACGTTATACGTTATACGTTATACGTTACACGTTATACGTTACACGTTATACGTTATACGTTATACGCTATACGTTATACGTTATACGTTATACGTTATACGTTATGCGGTATACGTTATACGTTATACGTGTTACGTCATCCGTTATACGTTATACGTTATACGTTATACGTAATGCGTTATCCGTTATACGTTATACGTTATCCGTTATACGTTATACGTTATACGTTACACGTTATACGTTATACGTTATACGTTATACGTTATACGTTATACGTTATACGTTATACGTTATACGTTATACGTTATACGTTATACGTTATACGTTATACGTTATACGTTATACGTTATACGTTATACGTTATACGTTATACGTTATACGTTATACGTTATACGTTATACGTTATACGTTATACGTTATACGTTATACGTTATACGTTATACGTTATACGTTAAACGTTATACGTTATACGTTATACGTTATACGTTATACGTTATACCTTATACGTTATACGTTATACGTTATACGTTATACGTTATACGTTATGCGTTATACGTTATGCGTTATCCGTTATACGTTATGCGTTATACGTTATACCTTATACGTTATACGTTTTACGTTATACGTTATGCGTTATACGTTATACGTTATACGTAATGCGTTATCCGTTATACGTTATACGTTATCCGTTATACGTTATACGTTATACGTTACACGTTATACGTTACACGTTATACGTTACACGTTATACGTTATACGTTATACGTTATACGTTATACGTTATACGTTATACGTTATACGTTATACGTTATACGTTATACGTTATACGTTATACGTTATACGTTATACGTTATACGTTATACGTTATACGTTATACGTTATACGTTATACGTTACACGTAATACGTTACACGTTATACGTTATACGTTATACGCTATACGTTATACGTTATACGTTATACGTTATACGTTATGCGGTATACGTTATACGTTATACGTGTTACGTCATCCGTTATACGTTATACGTTATACGTTATACGTAATGCGTTATCCGTTATACGTTATACGTTATCCGTTATACGTTATACGGTATACGTTACACGTTATACGTTATACGTTATACGTTATACGTTATACGTTATACGTTATACGTTATACGTTATACGTTATACGTTATACGTTATACGTTATACGTTATACGTTATACGTTATACGTTATACGTTATACGTTATACGTTATACGTTATACGTTATACGTTATACGTTATACGTTATACGTTATACGTTATACGTTATACGTTATACGTTAAACGTTATACGTTATACGTTATACGTTATACGTTATACGTTATACGTTATACCTTATACGTTATACGTTATACGTTATACGTTATACGTTATACGTTATACGTTATACGTTATACGTTATACGTTATGCGTTATACGTTATACGTTATGCGTTATACGCTATACCTTATACGTTATACGTTTTACGTTATATGTTATGCGTTATACGTTATACGTTATACGTTATACGTTATACGTTATACGTTATACGTTATACGTTAAACGTTATACGTTATACGTTATACGTTATACGTTATGCGGTATACGTTATACGTTATACGTGTTACGTCATCCGTTATACGTTATACGTTATACGTTATACGCAATGCGTTATCCGTTATACGTTATACGTTATCCGTTATACGTTATACGTTATACGTTACACGTTATACGTTACACGTTATACGTTATACGTTATACGTTATACGTTATACGTTATACGTTATACGTTATACGTTATACGTTATACGTTATACGTTATACGTTATACGTTATTCGTTATACGTTATACGTTGTACGTTATACGTTATACGTTATACGTTATACGTTATACGTTATACGTTATACGTTATACGTTATACGTTATACGTTATACGTTATACGTTATACGTTATATGTTATACGTAATACGTTAAACGTTATACGTTATACGTTATACGTTATACGTTATACGTTATACGTTATGCGGTATACGTTATACGTTATACGTGTTACGTCATCCGTTATACGTTATACGTTATACGTTATACGCAATGCGTTATCCGTTATACGTTATACGTTATCCGTTATACGTTATACGTTATACGTTACACGTTATACGTTATACGTTATACGTTATACGTTATACGTTATACGTTATACTTTATACGTTATACGTTATACGTTATACGTTATACGTTATACGTTATACGTTATACGTTATACGTTATACGTTATACGTTATACGTTATACGTTATACGTTATACGTTATACGTTATACGTTATACGTTACACGTTATACGTTACACGTTATACGTTATACGTTATACGCTATACGTTATACGTTATACGTTATACGTTATACGTTATGCGGTATACGTTATACGTTATACGTGTTACGTCATCCGTTATACGTTATACGTTATACGTTATACGTAATGCGTTATCCGTTATACGTTATACGTTATCCGTTATACGTTATACGTTATACGTTACACGTTATACGTTATACGTTATACGTTATACGTTATACGTTATACGTTATACGTTATACGTTATACGTTATACGTTATACGTTATACGTTATACGTTATACGTTATACGTTATACGTTATACGTTATACGTTATACGTTATACGTTATACGTTATACGTTATACGTTATACGTTATACGTTATACGTTAAACGTTATACGTTATACGTTATACGTTATACGTTATACGTTATACGTTATACCTTATACGTTATACGTTATACGTTATACGTTATACGTTATACGTTATACGTTATACGTTATGCGTTATACGTTATACGTTATGCGTTATACGTTATACCTTATACGTTATACGTTTTACGTTATATGTTATGCGTTATACGTTATACGTTATACGTTATACGTTATACGTTATACGTTATACGTTATACGTTAAACGTTATACGTAATACGTTATACGTTATACGTTATGCGGTATACGTTATACGTTATACGTGTTACGTCATCCGTTATACGTTATACGTTATACGTTATACGCAATGCGTTATCCGTTATACGTTATACGTTATCCGTTATACGTTATACGTTATACGTTACACGTTATACCTTACACGTTATACGTTATACGTTATACGTTATACGTTATACGTTATACGTTATACGTTATACGTTATACGTTATACGTAATGCGTTATCCGTTATACGTTATACGTTATCCGTTATACGTTATACGGTATACGTTACACGTTATACGTTATACGTTATACGTTATACGTTATACGTTATACGTTATACGTTATACGTTATACGTTATACGTTATACGTTATTCGTTATACGTTATACGTTATACGTTATACGTTATACGTTATACGTTATACGTTATACGTTATACGTTATACGTTATACGTTATACGTTATACGTTATACGTTATACGTTATACGTTAAACGTTATACGTTATACGTTATACGTTATACGTTATACGTTATACGTTATACCTTATACGTTATACGTTATACGTTATACGTTATACGTTATACGTTATACGTTATACGTTATACGTTATACGTTATGCGTTATACGTTATACGTTATGCGTTATACGTTATACCTTATACGTTATACGTTTTACGTTATATGTTATGCGTTATACGTTATACGTTATACGTTATACGTTATACGTTATACGTTATACGTTATACGTTAAACGTTATACGTTATACGTTATACGTTATACGTTATGCGGTATACGTTATACGTTATACGTGTTACGTCATCCGTTATACGTTATACGTTATACGTTATACGCAATGCGTTATCCGTTATACGTTATACGTTATCCGTTATACGTTATACGTTATACGTTACACGTTATACGTTACACGTTATACGTTATACGTTATACGTTATACGTTATACGTTATACGTTATACGTTATACGTTATACGTTATACGTTATACGTTATACGTTATTCGTTATACGTTATACGTTGTACGTTATACGTTATACGTTATACGTTATACGTTATACGTTATACGTTATACGTTATGCGTTATACGTTATACGTTATACGTTATACGTTATACGTTATACGTTATATGTTATACGTTATACGTTAAACGTTATACGTTATACGTTATACGTTATACGTTATACGTTATACGTTATGCGGTATACGTTATACGTTATACGTGTTACGTCATCCGTTATACGTTATACGTTATACGTTATACGCAATGCGTTATCCGTTATACGTTATACGTTATCCGTTATACGTTATACGTTATACGTTACACGTTATACGTTATACGTTATACGTTATACGTTATACGTTATACGTTATACGTTATACGTTATACGTTATACGTTATACGTTATACGTTATACGTTATACGTTATACGTTATACGTTATACGTTATACGTTATACGTTATACGTTATACGTTATACGTTATACGTTATACGTTATACGTTATACGTTATACGTTACACGTTATACGTTACACGTTATACGTTATACGTTATACGCTATACGTTATACGTTATACGTTATACGTTATACGTTATGCGGTATACGTTATACGTTATACGTGTTACGTCATCCGTTATACGTTATACGTTATACGTTATAAGTAATGCGTTATCCGTTATACGTTATACGTTATCCGTTATACGTTATACGTTATACGTTACACGTTATACGTTACACGTTATACGTTATACGTTATACGTTATACGTTATACGTTATACGTTATACGTTATACGTTATACGTTATACGTTATACGTTATACGTTAAACGTTATACGTTATACGTTATACGTTATACGTTATACGTTATACGTTATACCTTATACGTTATACGTTATACGTTATACGTTATACGTTATACGTTATACGTTATACGTTATACGTTATACGTTATGCGTTATACGTTATACGTTATGCGTTATACGTTATACCTTATACGTTATACGTTTTACGTTATATGTTATGCGTTATACGTTATACGTTATACGTTATACGTTATACGTTATACGTTATACGTTATACGTTAAACGTTATACGTTATACGTTATACGTTATACGTTATACGTTATACGTTATGCGGTATACGTTATACGTTATACGTGTTACGTCATCCGTTATACGTTATACGTTATACGCTATACGCAATGCGTTATCCGTTATACGTTATACGTTATCCGTTATACGTTATACGTTATACGTTACACGTTATACGTTACACGTTATACGTTATACGTTATACGTTATACGTTATACGTTATACGTTATACGTTATACGTTATACGTTATACGTTATACGTTATACGTTATTCGTTATACGTTATACGTTGTACGTTATACGTTATACGTTATACGTTATACGTTATACGTTATACGTTATACGTTATACGTTATACGTTATACGTTATACGTTATACGTTATACGTTATACGTTATACGTTATATGTTATACGTTATACGTTAAACGTTGTACGTTATACGTTATACGTTATACGTTATACGTTATACGTTATGCGGTATACGTTATACGTTATACGTGTTACGTCATCCGTTATACGTTATACGTTATACGTTATACGCAATGCGTTATCCGTTATACGTTATACGTTATCCGTTATACGTTATACGTTATACGTTACACGTTATACGTTATACGTTATACGTTATACGTTATACGTTATACGTTATACGTTATACGTTATACGTTATACGTTATACGTTATACGTTATACGTTATACGTTATACGTTATACGTTATACGTTATACGTTATACGTTATACGTTATACGTTATACGTTATACGTTATACGTTATACGTTACACGTTATACGTTACACGTTATACGTTATACGTTATACGTTATACGCTATACGTTATACGTTATACGTTATACGTTATACGTTATGCGGTATACGTTATACGTTATACGTGTTACGTCATCCGTTATACGTTATACGTTATACGTTATACGTTATACGTTATCCGTTATACGTTATACGTTATCCGTTATACGTTATACGTTATACGTTACACGTTATACGTTATACGTTATACGTTATACGTTATACGTTATACGTTATACGTTATACGTTATACGTTATACGTTATACGTTATACGTTATACGTTATACGTTATACGTTATACGTTATACGTTATACGTTATACGTTATACGTTATACGTTATACGTTATACGTTATACGTTATACGTTATACGTTATACGTTATACGTTAAACGTTATACGTTATACGTTATACGTTATACGTTATACGTTATACCTTATACGTTATACGTTATACGTTATACGTTATACGTTATACGTTATGCGTTATACGTTATGCGTTATCCGTTATACGTTATGCGTTATACGTTATACCTTATACGTTATACGTTTTACGTTACACGTTATGCGTTATACGTTATACGTTATACGTAATGCGTTATCCGTTATACGTTATACGTTATCCGTTATACGTTATACGTTATACGTTACACGTTATACGTTACACGTTATACGTTACACGTTACACGTTATACGTTATACGTTATACGTTATACGTTATACGTTATACGTTATACGTTATACGTTATACGTTATACGTTATACGTTATACGTTATACGTTATACGTTATACGTTATACGTTATACGTTATACGTTATACGTTATACGTTATACGTTATACGTTACACGTAATACGTTACACGTTATACGTTATACGTTATACGCTATACGTTATACGTTATACGTTATACGTTATACGTTATGCGGTATACGTTATACGTTATACGTGTTACGTCATCCGTTATACGTTATACGTTATACGTTATACGTAATGCGTTATCCGTTATACGTTATACGTTATCCGTTATACGTTATACGGTATACGTTACACGTTATACGTTATACGTTATACGTTATACGTTATACGTTATACGTTATACGTTATACGTTATACGTTATACGTTATACGTTATACGTTATACGTTATACGTTATACGTTATACGTTATACGTTATACGTTATACGTTATACGTTATACGTTATACGTTATACGTTATACGTTATACGTTATACGTTATACGTTATACGTTATACGTTATACGTTATACGTTATACGTTATACGTTAAACGTTATACGTTATACGTTATACGTTATACGTTATACGTTATACGTTATACCTTATACGTTATACGTTATACGTTATACGTTATACGTTATACGTTATACGTTATACGTTATACGTTATACGTTATACGTTATGCGTTATACGTTATACGTTATGCGTTATACGCTATACCTTATACGTTATACGTTTTACGTTATATGTTATGCGTTATACGTTATACGTTATACGTTATACGTTATACGTTATACGTTATACGTTATACGTTAAACGTTATACGTTATACGTTATACGTTATACGTTATGCGGTATACGTTATACGTTATACGTGTTACGTCATCCGTTATACGTTATACGTTATACGTTATACGCAATGCGTTATCCGTTATACGTTATACGTTATCCGTTATACGTTATACGTTATACGTTACACGTTATACGTTACACGTTATACGTTATACGTTATACGTTATACGTTATACGTTATACGTTATACGTTATACGTTATACGTTATACGTTATACGTTATACGTTATACGTTATTCGTTATACGTTATACGTTGTACGTTATACGTTATACGTTATACGTTATACGTTATACGTTATACGTTATACGTTATACGTTATACGTTATACGTTATACGTTATACGTTATACGTTATATGTTATACGTTATACGTTAAACGTTATACGTTATACGTTATACGTTATACGTTATACGTTATACGTTATGCGGTATACGTTATACGTTATACGTGTTACGTCATCCGTTATACGTTATACGTTATACGTTATACGCAATGCGTTATCCGTTATACGTTATACGTTATCCGTTATACGTTATACGTTATACGTTACACGTTATACGTTATACGTTATACGTTATACGTTATACGTTATACGTTATACGTTACACGTTATACGTTACACGTTATACGTTATACGTTATACGTTATACGCTATACGTTATACGTTATACGTTATACGTTATACGTTATGCGGTATACGTTATACGTTATACGTGTTACGTCATCCGTTATACGTTATACGTTATACGTTATACGTAATGCGTTATCCGTTATACGTTATACGTTATCCGTTATACGTTATACGTTATACGTTACACGTTATACGTTATACGTTATACGTTATACGTTATACGTTATACGTTATACGTTATACGTTATACGTTATACGTTATACGTTATACGTTATACGTTATACGTTATACGTTATACGTTATACGTTATACGTTATACGTTATACGTTATACGTTATACGATATACGTTATACGTTATACGTTATACGTTATACGTTATACGTTAAACGTTATACGTTATACGTTATACGTTATACGTTATACGTTATACCTTATACGTTATACGTTATACGTTATACGTTATACGTTATACGTTATGCGTTATACGTTATGCGTTATCCGTTATACGTTATGCGTTATACGTTATACCTTATACGTTATACGTTTTACGTTATACGTTATGCGTTATACGTTATACGTTATACGTAATGCGTTATCCGTTATACGTTATACGTTATCCGTTATACGTTATACGTTATACGTTACACGTTATACGTTACACGTTATACGTTACACGTTACACGTTATACGTTATACGTTATACGTTATACGTTATACGTTATACGTTATACGTTATACGTTATACGTTATACGTTATACGTTATACGTTATACGTTATACGTTATACGTTATACGTTATACGTTATACGTTATACGTTATACGTTATACGTTATACGTTACACGTAATACGTTACACGTTATACGTTATACGTTATACGCTATACGTTATACGTTATACGTTATACGTTATACGTTATGCGGTATACGTTATACGTTATACGTGTTACGTCATCCGTTATACGTTATACGTTATACGTTATACGTAATGCGTTATCCGTTATACGTTATACGTTATCCGTTATACGTTATACGGTATACGTTACACGTTATACGTTATACGTTATACGTTATACGTTATACGTTATACGTTATACGTTATACGTTATACGTTATACGTTATACGTTATACGTTATACGTTATACGTTATACGTTATACGTTATACGTTATACGTTATACGTTATACGTTATACGTTATACGTTATACGTTATACGTTATACGTTATACGTTATACGTTATACGTTATACGTTATACGTTATACGTTAAACGTTATACGTTATACGTTATACGTTATACGTTATACGTTATACGTTATACCTTATACGTTATACGTTATACGTTATACGTTATACGTTATACGTTATACGTTATACGTTATACGTTATACGTTATACGTTATGCGTTATACGTTATACGTTATGCGTTATACGCTATACCTTATACGTTATACGTTTTACGTTATATGTTATGCGTTATACGTTATACGTTATACGTTATACGTTATACGTTATACGTTATACGTTATACGTTAAACGTTATACGTTATACGTTATACGTTATACGTTATGCGGTATACGTTATACGTTATACGTGTTACGTCATCCGTTATACGTTATACGTTATACGTTATACGCAATGCGTTATCCGTTATACGTTATACGTTATCCGTTATACGTTATACGTTATACGTTACACGTTATACGTTACACGTTATACGTTATACGTTATACGTTATACGTTATACGTTATACGTTATACGTTATACGTTATACGTTATACGTTATACGTTATACGTTATACGTTATTCGTTATACGTTATACGTTGTACGTTATACGTTATACGTTATACGTTATACGTTATACGTTATACGTTATACGTTATACGTTATACGTTATACGTTATACGTTATACGTTATACGTTATATGTTATACGTTATACGTTAAACGTTATACGTTATACGTTATACGTTATACGTTATACGTTATACGTTATGCGGTATACGTTATACGTTATACGTGTTACGTCATCCGTTATACGTTATACGTTATACGTTATACGCAATGCGTTATCCGTTATACGTTATACGTTATCCGTTATACGTTATACGTTATACGTTACACGTTATACGTTATACGTTATACGTTATACGTTATACGTTATACGTTATACTTTATACGTTATACGTTATACGTTATACGTTATACGTTATACGTTATACGTTATACGTTATACGTTATACGTTATACGTTATACGTTATACGTTATACGTTAAACGTTATACGTTATACGTTATACGTTATACGTTATACGTTATACGTTATACCTTATACGTTATACGTTATACGTTATACGTTATACGTTATACGTTATACGTTATACGTTATACGTTATACGTTATACGTTATGCGTTATACGTTATACGTTATGCGTTATACGTTATACCTTATACGTTATACGTTTTACGTTATATGTTATGCGTTATACGTTATACGTTATACGTTATACGTTATACGTTATACGTTATACGTTATACGTTAAACGTTATACGTTATACGTTATACGTTATACGTTATGCGGTATACGTTATACGTTATACGTGTTACGTCATCCGTTATACGTTATACGTTATACGTTATACGCAATGCGTTATCCGTTATACGTTATACGTTATCCGTTATACGTTATACGTTATACGTTACACGTTATACGTTACACGTTATACGTTATACGTTATACGTTATACGTTATACGTTATACGTTATACGTTATACGTTATACGTTATACGTTATACGTTATACGTTATTCGTTATACGTTATACGTTGTACGTTATACGTTATACGTTATACGTTATACGTTATACGTTATACGTTATACGTTATACGTTATACGTTATACGTTATACGTTATACGTTATACGTTATACGTTATACGTTATATGTTATACGTTATACGTTAAACGTTGTACGTTATACGTTATACGTTATACGTTATACGTTATACGTTATGCGGTATACGTTATACGTTATACGTGTTACGTCATCCGTTATACGTTATACGATATACGTTATACGCAATGCGTTATCCGTTATACGTTATACGTTATCCGTTATACGTTATACGTTATACGTTACACGTTATACGTTATACGTTATACGTTATACGTTATACGTTATACGTTATACGTTATACGTTATACGTTATACGTTATACGTTATACGTTATACGTTATACGTTATACGTTATACGTTATACGTTATACGTTATACGTTATACGTTATACGTTATACGTTATACGTTATACGTTATACGTTACACGTTATACGTTACACGTTATACGTTATACGTTATACGCTATACGTTATACGTTATACGTTATACGTTATACGTTATGCGGTATACGTTATACGTTATACGTGTTACGTCATCCGTTATACGTTATACGTTATACGTTATACGTAATGCGTTATCCGTTATACGTTATACGTTATCCGTTATACGTTATACGTTATACGTTACACGTTATACGTTATACGTTATACGTTATACGTTATACGTTATACGTTATACGTTATACGTTATACGTTATACGTTATACGTTATACGTTATACGTTATACGTTATACGTTATACGTTATACGTTATACGTTATACGTTATACGTTATACGTTATACGTTATACGTTATACGTTATACGTTATACGTTATACGTTATACGTTATACGTTATACGTTAAACGTTATACGTTATACGTTATACGTTATACGTTATACGTTATACCTTATACGTTATACGTTATACGTTATACGTTATACGTTATACGTTATGCGTCATACGTTATGCGTTATCCGTTATACGTTATGCGTTATACGTTATACCTTATACGTTATACGTTTTACGTTATACGTTATGCGTTATACGTTATACGTTATACGTAATGCGTTATCCGTTATACGTTATACGTTATCCGTTATACGTTATACGTTATACGTTATACGTTATACGTTATACGTTATACGTTATACGTTATACGTTATACGTTATACGTTACACGTTATACGTTACACGTTATACGTTATACGTTATACGCTATACGTTATACGTTATACGTTATACGTTATACGTTATGCGGTATACGTTATACGTTATACGTGTTACGTCATCCGTTATACGTTATACGTTATACGTTATACGTAATGCGTTATCCGTTATACGTTATACGTTATCCGTTATACGTTATACGTTATACGTTACACGTTATACGTTATACGTTATACGTTATACGTTATACGTTATACGTTATACGTTATACGTTATACGTTATACGTTATACGTTATACGTTATACGTTATACGTTATACGTTATACGTTATACGTTATACGTTATACGTTATACGTTATACGTTATACGTTATACGTTATACGTTATACGTTATACGTTATACGTTATACGTTAAACGTTATACGTTATACGTTATACGTTATACGTTATACGTTATACCTTATACGTTATACGTTATACGTTATACGTTATACGTTATACGTTATGCGTTATACGTTATGCGTTATCCGTTATACGTTATGCGTTATACGTTATACCTTATACGTTATACGTTTTACGTTATTCGTTATGCGTTATACGTTATACGTTATACGTAATGCGTTATCCGTTATACGTTATACGTTATCCGTTATACGTTATACGTTATACGTTACACGTTATACGTTACACGTTATACGTTACACGTTATACGTTACACGTTATACGTTATACGTTATACGTTATACGTTATACGTTATACGTTATACGTTATACGTTATACGTTATACGTTATACGTTATACGTTATACGTTATACGTTATACGTTATACGTTATACGTTATACGTTATACGTTATACGTTATACGTTATACGTTACACGTAATACGTTACACGTTATACATTATACGTTATACGCTATACGTTATACGTTATACGTAATACGTTATACGTTATGCGGTATACGTTATACGTTATACGTGTTACGTCATCCGTTATACGTTATACGTTATACGTTATACGTAATGCGTTATCCGTTATACGTTATACGTTATCCGTTATACGTTATACGGTATACGTTACACGTTATACGTTATACGTTATACGTTATACGTTATACGTTATACGTTATACGTTATACGTTATACGTTATACGTTATACGTTATACGTTATACGTTATACGTTATACGTTATACGTTATACGTTATACGTTATACGTTATACGTTATACGTTATACGTTATACGTTATACGTTATACGTTATACGTTATACGTTATACGTTATACGTTAAACGTTATACGTTATACGTTATACGTTATACGTTATACGTTATACGTTATACCTTATACGTTATACGTTATACGTTATACGTTATACGTTATACGTTATACGTTATACGTTATACGTTATACGTTATGCGTTATACGTTATACGTTATGCGTTATACGCTATACCTTATACGTTATACGTTTTACGTTATATGTTATGCGTTATACGTTATACGTTATACGTTATACGTTATACGTTATACGTTATACGTTATACGTTAAACGTTATACGTTATACGTTATACGTTATACGTTATGCGGTATACGTTATACGTTATACGTGTTACGTCATCCGTTATACGTTATACGTTATACGTTATACGCAATGCGTTATCCGTTATACGTTATACGTTATCCGTTATACGTTATACGTTATACGTTACACGTTATACGTTACACGTTATACGTTATACGTTATACGTTATACGTTATACGTTATACGTTATACGTTATACGTTATACGTTATACGTTATACGTTATACGTTATACGTTATTCGTTATACGTTATACGTTGTACGTTATACGTTATACGTTATACGTTATACGTTATACGTTATACGTTATACGTTATACGTTATACGTTATACGTTATACGTTATACGTTATACGTTATATGTTATACGTAATACGTTAAACGTTATACGTTATACGTTATACGTTATACGTTATACGTTATACGTTATGCGGTATACGTTATACGTTATACGTGTTACGTCATCCGTTATACGTTATACGTTATACGTTATACGCAATGCGTTATCCGTTATACGTTATACGTTATCCGTTATACGTTATACGTTATACGTTACACGTTATACGTTATACGTTATACGTTATACGTTATACGTTATACGTTATACTTTATACGTTATACGTTATACGTTATACGTTATACGTTATACGTTATACGTTATACGTTATACGTTATACGTTATACGTTATACGTTATACGTTATACGTTATACGTTATACGTTATACGTTATACGTTATACGTTATACGTTACACGTTATACGTTACACGTTATACGTTATACGTTATACGCTATACGTTATACGTTATACGTTATACGTTATACGTTATGCGGTATACGTTATACGTTATACGTGTTACGTCATCCGTTATACGTTATACGTTATACGTTATACGTAATGCGTTATCCGTTATACGTTATACGTTATCCGTTATACGTTATACGTTATACGTTACACGTTATACGTTATACGTTATACGTTATACGTTATACGTTATACGTTATACGTTATACGTTATACGTTATACGTTATACGTTATACGTTATACGTTATACGTTATACGTTATACGTTATACGTTATACGTTATACGTTATACGTTATACGTTATACGTTATACGTTATACGTTATACGTTATACGTTATACGTTAAACGTTATACGTTATACGTTATACGTTATACGTTATACGTTATACGTTATACCTTATACGTTATACGTTATACGTTATACGTTATACGTTATACGTTATACGTTATGCGTTATACGTTATACGTTATGCGTTATACGTTATACCTTATACGTTATACGTTTTACGTTATATGTTATGCGTTATACGTTATACGTTATACGTTATACGTTATACGTTATACGTTATACGTTATACGTTAAACGTTATACGTTATACGTTATACGTTATACGTTATGCGGTATACGTTATACGTTATACGTGTTACGTCATCCGTTATACGTTATACGTTATACGTTATACGCAATGCGTTATCCGTTATACGTTATACGTTATCCGTTATACGTTATACGTTATACGTTACACGTTATACCTTACACGTTATACGTTATACGTTATACGTTATACGTTATACGTTATACGTTATACGTTATACGTTATGCGTTATACGTAATGCGTTATCCGTTATACGTTATACGTTATCCGTTATACGTTATACGGTATACGTTACACGTTATACGTTATACGTTATACGTTATACGTTATACGTTATACGTTATACGTTATACGTTATACGTTATACGTTATACGTTATTCGTTATACGTTATACGTTATACGTTATACGTTATACGTTATACGTTATACGTTATACGTTATACGTTATACGTTATACGTTATACGTTATACGTTATACGTTATACGTTATACGTTAAACGTTATACGTTATACGTTATACGTTATACGTTATACGTTATACGTTATACCTTATACGTTATACGTTATACGTTATACGTTATACGTTATACGTTATACGTTATACGTTATACGTTATACGTTATGCGTTATACGTTATACGTTATGCGTTATACGTTATACCTTATACGTTATACGTTTTACGTTATATGTTATGCGTTATACGTTATACGTTATACGTTATACGTTATACGTTATACGTTATACGTTATACGTTATACGTTAAACTTTATACGTTATACGTTATACGTTATACGTTATGCGGTATACGTTATACGTTATACGTGTTACGTCATCCGTTATACGTTATACGTTATACGTTATACGCAATGCGTTATCCGTTATACGTTATACGTTATCCGTTATACGTTATACGTTATACGTTACACGTTATACGTTACACGTTATACGTTATACGTTATACGTTATACGTTATACGTTATACGTTATACGTTATACGTTATACGTTATACGTTATACGTTATACGTTATTCGTTATACGTTATACGTTGTACGTTATACGTTATACGTTATACGTTATACGTTATACGTTATACGTTATACGTTATACGTTATACGTTATACGTTATACGTTATACGTTATACGTTATACGTTATATGTTATACGTTATACGTTAAACGTTATACGTTATACGTTATACGTTATACGTTATACGTTATACGTTATGCGGTATACGTTATACGTTATACGTGTTACGTCATCCGTTATACGTTATACGTTATACGTTATACGCAATGCGTTATCCGTTATACGTTATACGTTATCCGTTATACGTTATACGTTATACGTTACACGTTATACGTTATACGTTATACGTTATACGTTATACGTTATACGTTATACGTTATACGTTATACGTTATACGTTATACGTTATACGTTATACGTTATACGTTATACGTTATACGTTATACGTTATACGTTATACGTTATACGTTATACGTTATACGTTATACGTTATACGTTATACGTTACACGTTATACGTTACACGTTATACGTTATACGTTATACGCTATACGTTATACGTTATACGTTATACGTTATACGTTATGCGGTATACGTTATACGTTATACGTGTTACGTCATCCGTTATACGTTATACGTTATACGTTATACGTAATGCGTTATCCGTTATACGTTATACGTTATCCGTTATACGTTATACGTTATACGTTACACGTTATACGTTACACGTTATACGTTATACGTTATACGTTATACGTTATACGTTATACGTTATACGTTATACGTTATACGTTATACGTTATACGTTATACGTTATACGTTATACGTTATACGTTACACGTTATACGTTACACGTTATACGTTACACGTTATACGCTATACGTTATACGTTATACGTTATACGTTATACGTTATGCGGTATACGTTATACGTTATACGTGTTACGTCATCCGTTATACGTTATACGTTATACGTTATACGTAATGCGTTATCCGTTATACGTTATACGTTATCCGTTATACGTTATACGTTATACGTTACACGTTATACGTTATACGTTATACGTTATACGTTATACGTTATACGTTATACGTTATACGTTATACGTTATACGTTATACGTTATACGTTATACGTTATACGTTATACGTTATACGTTATACGTTATACGTTATACGTTATACGTTATACGTTATACGTTATACGTTATACGTTATACGTTAAACGTTATACGTTATACGTTATACGTTATACGTTATACGTTATACGTTATACCTTATACGTTATACGTTATACGTTATACGTTATACGTTATACGTTATACGTTATACGTTATGCGTTATACGTTATACGTTATGCGTTATACGTTATACCTTATACGTTATACGTTTTACGTTATATGTTATGCGTTATACGTTATACGTTATACGTTATACGTTATACGTTATACGTTATACGTTATACGTTAAACGTTATACGTTATACTTTATACGTTATACGTTATGCGGTATACGTTATACGTTATACGTGTTACGTCATCCGTTATACGTTATACGTTATACGTTATACGCAATGCGTTATCCGTTATACGTTATACGTTATCCGTTATACGTTATACGTTATACGTTACACGTTATACGTTACACGTTATACGTTATACGTTATACGTTATACGTTATACGTTATACGTTATACGTTATACGTTATACGTTATACGTTATACGTTATACGTTATACGTTATTCGTTATACGTTATACGTTGTACGTTATACGTTATACGTTATACGTTATACGTTCTACGTTATACGTTATACGTTATACGTTATATGTTATACGTTATACGTTATACGTTATACGTTATACGTTATATGTTATACGTTATACGTTAAACGTTATACGTTATACGTTATACGTTATACGTTATACGTTATACGTTATGCGGTATACGTTATACGTTATACGTGTTACGTCATCCGTTATACGTTATACGTTATACGTTATACGCAATGCGTTATCCGTTATACGTTATACGTTATACGTTATACGTTATACGTTATACGTTATACGTTATACGTTATACGTTATACGTTTTACGTTATAGGTTTTGCGTTATACGTTATACGTGTTACCTTATACGTTATACGTTATACGTTATACGTTATGCGGTATACGTTATACGTGTTACGTCATCCGTTATACGTTATACGTTATACGTTATACGTAATGCGTTATCCGTTATACGTTATACGTTATCCGTTATACGTTATACGTTATACGTTACACGTTATACGTTATACGTTATACGTTATACGTTATACGTTATACGTTATACGTTATACGTTATACGTTATACGTTATACGTTACACGTTATACGTTACACGTTATACGTTATACGTTATACGTGTTACGTCATCCGTTATACGTTATACGTTATACGTTATACGCAATGCGTTATCCGTTATACGTTATACGTTATCCGTTATACGTTATACGTTATACGTTACACGTTATACGTTACACGTTATACGTTATACGTTATACGTTATACGTTATACGTTATACGTTATACGTTATACGTTATACGTTATACGTTATACGTTATACGTTATACGTTATTCGTTATACGTTATACGTTGTACGTTATACGTTATACGTTATACGTTATACGTTATACGTTATACGTTATACGTTATACGTTATACGTTATACGTTATACGTTATACGTTATACGTTATACGTTACACGTAATACGTTATACGTTATACGTTATACGGTATACGTTATATGTTATACGTTATACGTTATACGTTATACGTTATACGTTATACGTTATACGTTACACGTTATACGTTATACGTTATACGTTATACGTTTTACGTTATACGTTATGCGTTATACGTTATACGTTATACGTTATACGTTTTACGTTATACGTTAGACGTTATACGTTATACGTTAGTACGTTATACGTTATACGTTATACTGCTATACGTTATACGTTATCGTTATTACGTTATACGTTACACGATATACGTTATGCGGTATACTTATACGTGTATACGTGTTACGTCATCCGTTATACGTTATACGTTAACGTTATACGTAATGCGTTATCCGTTATACGATATACGTTATCCACTATACGTTATACGTTATACGTTACACGTTATACTTATACGTTATACGTTATACGTTATACGTTATAGCGTTATACGTATACGTTATACGTTATACGTTATACGGTATACGTTATATGTTATACGTTAGTACGTTATTATCGTTAGGTCGTTATACGTTATACGTTTACGTTATACGTTTACTTATACGCTATACGTTATACGTTATACGTTGATACGTTATACGTTATGCGGTATACGTTATACGTTATACGTGTTACGTCATCCGTTATACGTTATACGTTATACGTTATACGTAATGCGTTATCCGTTATACGTTATACGTTATCCGTTATACGTTATACGTTATACGTTACACGTTATACGTTATATCGTTATACGTTATACTTATACGTTATACGTTATACGTTAGTATCGTTATACGGTTATACGTTATACGTTTAGTACGTTATACGTTAGAACGTTATACGTTATACGTTATACGTTATACGTTAGACGTGTTACGTCATCCGTTATACGTTATACGTTAGTACGTTATACGCAATGGCGTTATCCGTTATACGTTATACGTTATACGTTATACGTTATACGTTATACGTTATACGTTAAACGTTATTACGTTATACGTTATACGTTATACGTTATGCGGTATACGTTATACGTTATACGTGTTACGTCATCCGTTATACGTTATACGTTATACGTTATACGCAATGCGTTATCCGTTATACGTTATTACGTTATCCGTTATATCGTTATACGTTATTACGTTACACGTTATACGTTACACGTTATACGTTATACCGTTATACGTTATAGCGTTATACGTTTATACGTTATACGTATAGCTTATACGTTATACGTTATACGTTATACGTTATTCGTTATACGTTATACGTTGTACGTTATACGTTTATACGTTTTACGTTATATGTTATGCGTTATACGTTATACGTTATACGTTATACGTTATAGCGTTATACGTTATACGTTATACGTTAAACGTTATAGCGTTATACGTATACTGTATACGTTATGCGGTATACGTTATACGTTATACGTGTTACGTCATCCGTTTATACGTTATACGTTATACGTTATACGCAATGCGTTATCCGTTATACGTTATACGTTATCCGTTATACGTTATACGTTATACGTTTACACGTTATACGTTACACGTTATACGTTATACGTTTATAACGTTATACGTTATACGTTTATACGTTATACGTTATACGTTATACTTATACGTTATAGCGTAGCGTTATACGCTATACGTTATACGTTATACGTTATACTTATACGTTATGCGGTATACGTTATACGTTATACGTGTTACGTCATCCGTTATACGTTATACGTTATACGTTATACGTAATGCGTTATCCGTTATACGTTATACGTTATCCGTTATACGTTATACGGTATACGTTTACACGTTATACGTTATACGTTATACGTTATACGTTATACGTTATACGTTATACGTTATACGTTATACGTTATACGTATACTTTATACGTTATACGTTATACGTTATACGTTATACGTTATACGTTATACGTTATACTTATACGTTATACGTTATACGTTATACGTATACTTATACGTTATACGTTATACGTTATACGTTTATACGTTATACGTTATACGTTATACGTTATACTTATACTTATACCGCTTATACGTTATACTATACGTTTAACGTTATACGTTATACGTTATACGTTAAACGTTATACGTTATACTTAATACGTTATAGCGTTACTTATACGTTATGCGTTATACGTTATACCTTATACGTTATACGTTTTACGTTATATGTTAATTCGTTATACGTTATACGTTATACGTTATACTGTTATACGTTATACGTTATACGTTATACGTTATACGTTAAACGTTATACGTTACTTATAGCGTTATACGTTATGCGGTATACGTTATACGTTATACGTGTTACGTCATCCGTTATACGTTATACGTTATACGTATACGCAATGCGTTATCCGTTATACGTTATACGTTATCGTTAGTACCGTTATACGTTACACGTTATACGTTATACGTTATACGTGTAAAACGTTATACGTTATACGTTATACGTTATACGTTATACGTTATACGTTATACGTATACGTTATACGTTATACGTTATTCGTTATACGTTATACGTTGTACGTTATACGTTATACGTTATACGTTATACGTTATACGTTATACGTTATACGTTATACGTTATACGTTATACGTTATACGTTATACGTTATACGTTATACGTTATATGTTATACGTCATACGTTATACGTTATACGTTATACGTTATACGTTATACGTTATACGTTTATACGTTATACGTTATACGTTACACGTTATACGTTACACGTTATACGTTATACGTTATACGCTATACGTTATACGTTATACGTTATACGTTATACGTTATTCGGTATACGTTATACGTTATACGTGTTACGTCATCCGTTATACGTTATACGTTATACGTTATACGTAATGCGTTATCCGTTATACGTTATACGTTATCCGTTATACGTTATACGTTATACGTACACGTTATAATAACGTTATACGTTATACGTTACACGTTATACGTTACACGTTATACGTTATACGTTATACGTTATACGTTATACGTTATACGTATACTATACGTTATACGTTATACGTTATACGTTTACTATTCGTTATACGTTATACGTTTGTACGTTTATCGTTATACGTTATACGTTATACGTTATACGTTATACGTTATACGTTATACGTTATAACGTTATACGTTATACGTTATACGTATACGTTATACTTATATGTTATACGTCATACGTTATACGTTATACGTTATACGTTATATCGTTATACGTTATACGTTATACGTTATAGCGTTATACGTTACACGTTATACGTTACACGTTATACGTTATACTTATACGCTATACGTTATACGTTATACGTTATACGTTATACGTTATACGTTATACGTTATACGTTATACGTTATACTTATACGTTATACGTTATACGTTATACGTTATACGTTATACGTTATACGTTATACGTTATACGTATACGTTATACGTTATACGTTTACTACGTTACACGTTATACGTTACACGTTATACGTTATACGTTATACGCTAATACGTTATACGTTATACGTTATACGTTTACGTTATACGTTAATACGTTATGCGGTATACGTTATACTTATACGTGTTACGTCATCCGTTATACGTTATACGTTATACGTTATACGTAATGCGTTATCCGTTATACGTTATACGTTATCCGTTATACGTTATACGTTATACGTTACACGTTTATACGTTACACGTTATACGTTATACGTTATACGTTATACGTTATACGTTATACGTTATACTATACGTTATACGTTATACGTTTATACGTTTATACGTTATACGTTATACGTTATACGTTACACGTTATACGTTACACGTTATACGTTACACGTTATACGCTATACGTTATACGTTTATACGTTTTATACGTTATACGTTATGCGGTATACGTTATAGCGTTATACGTTTACGTCATCCGTTATACGTTATACGTTATACGTTATACGTAATGCGTTATCCGTTATACGTTATACGTTATCCGTTATACGTTATACGTTATACGTTACACGTTATACGTTATATACTTATACGTTATACGTTATACGTTATACGTTATACGTTATACGTTATACTTTATACGTTATACGTTATACGTTATACGTTATACGTTATACGTTATACGTTATACGTTATACGTTATACGTATACGTTATACGTTATACGTTATACGTTATACGTTTATACGTTATACGTTATACGTTAAACGTTATACGTTATACGTTATACGTTATACGTTATACGTTATACGTTATACCTTATACGTTATACGTTATACTTATACGTTACGTTATACGTTATACGTTATACGTTATCGTTATACGTTATACGTTATGCGTTATACGTTATACCTTATACGTTAAAACGTATAACGTATAAGGGTATAACGTATAACGCATAACGTATAACGTATAACGCATAACGTATAACGTATAACGTATAACGTATAACGTATAACGTATAACGTATAACGTATAAGGTATAACGTATAACGTATAACGTATAACGTATAACGTATAACGTATAACGTTTAACGTATAACGTATAACGTATAACGTATAACGTATAACGTATAACGTATAACGTATAACGTATAACGTATAACGTATAACGTATAACGTATAACGTATAACGTATAACGTATAACGTATAACGTATAACGTATAACGTATAACGTATAACGTATAACGTATAACGTATAACGTATAACGTATAACGTGTAACGTATAGACGTATAACGTATAACGGATAACGTATAACGTATAACGGATAACGCATTACGTATAACGTATAACGTATAACGTATAACGGATGACGTAACACGTATAACGTATAACGTATACCGCATAACGTATAACGTATAACGTATAACGTATAACGTATAGCGTATAACGTGTAACGTATAACGTGTAACGTATAACGTGTAACGTATAACGTATAACGTATAACGTATAACGTATAACGTATAACGTATAACGTATAACGTATAACGTATAACGTATAACGTATAACGTATAACGTATAACGTATAACGTGTAACGTATAACGTGTAACGTATAACGTATAACGTATAACGGATAACGTATAACGTATAACGGATAACGCATTACGTATAACGTATTACGTATAACGTATAACGGATGACGTAACACGTATAACGTATAACGTATACCGCAATAACGTATAACGTATAACGTATAACGTATAACGTATAGCGTATAACGTATAACGTATAACGTGTAACGTATAACGTGTAACGTGTAACGTATAACGTATAACGTATAACGTATAACGTATAACGTATAACGTATAACGTATAACGTATAACGTATAACGTATAACGTATAACGTATAACGTATAACGTATAACGTATAACGTATAACGTATAACGTATAACGTATAACGTATAACGTATAGCGTATAACGTATAACGTATAACGTGTAACGTATAACGTGTAACGTATAACGTATAACGTATAACGTATAACGTATAACGTATAACGTATAACGTATAACGTATAACGTATGACGTATAACATATAACGTATAACGTATAACGTATAACGTATAACGTATAACGTATAACGTATAACGTATAACGTATAACGTATAACGTATAACGTATAACGTATAACGTATAACGTACAACGTATAACGTATAACGAATATCGTATAACGTATAACGTATAACGTATAACGTATAACGTATAACGTATAACGTATAACGTATAACGTATAACGTATAACGTATAACGTGTAACGTATAACGTGTAACGTATAACGTATAACGTATAACGTATAACGTGTAACGTATAACGTATAACGTATAACGGATAACGTATAACGTATAACGGATAACGCATTACGTATAGACGTATAACGTATAACGTATAACGGATGACGTAACACGTATAACGTATAACGTATACCGCATAACGTATAACGTATAACGTATAACGTATAACGTATAGCGTATAACGTATAACGTATAACGTGTAACGTATAACGTGTAACGTATAACGTATAACGTATAACGTATAACGTATAACGTATAACGTATAACGTATAACGTATAACGTATGACGTATAACATATAACGTATAACGTATAACGTATAACGTATAACGTATAACGTATAACGTATAACGTATAACGTATAACGTATAACGTATAACGTATAACGTATAACGTATAACGTACAACGTATAACGTATAACGAATAACGTATAACGTATAACGTATAACGTATAACGTATAACGTATAACGATAACGTATAACGTATAACGTATAACGTATAACGTATAACGTGTAACGTATAACGTGTAACGTTATAACGGATAACGTATAACGTATAACGGATAACGCATTGCGTATAACGTATAACGTATAACGTATAACGGATGACGTAACACGTATATCGTATAACGTATACCGCATAACGTATAACGTATAACGTATAACGTATAACGTTTAACGTATAACGTATAACGTATAACGTATAACGTATAACGTATAACGTATAACGTATAACGTATAACGCATAACATATAACGTAAAACGTATAACGTATAAGGTATAACGTATAACGCATAACGTATAACGTATAACGCATAACGTATAACGTATAACGTATAACGTATAACGTATAACGTATAACGTATAACGTATAGCGTATAACGTATAAGGGTATAACGTGTATAACGTATAACGTATAGACGTATAACGTTAGTAACGTTATACGTTTACGTATAACGTATAACGTATAACGTATAACGTATAACGTATTATCGTATAACGTATAACGTATATACGTATAACGTATAACGTATAACGGATAACGTATATACGTATAACGTATATAACGGATAACGTATAACGTATAACGTATAACGTATATACGTATAACGTAGTAACGTATAACGTATATCGTATAACGTATAACGTGTAACGTATAACGGTATACGTATAACGATAACGTATTAACGAGTTAACGGATAACGCATACGTATAACGTATAACGTATAACGGTATAACGGATGAACGGTAGTATTCGTATAACGTATAACGTAGTAACGTAGATAACGTATAACGTGATAACGTATAACGTATAAACGTATAGCGTTTAACGTATCGTATGTAACGGTATAACGTAGTTAAGTATAACGATAACGTATAGACGGTATACGTATAACGTATAACGTATAAAGTATTATCGTTGAACGTTAGTTACGTATAGACGTATAACGTATAACGGATAACGTATAACGGTATAACGGTTTACGATTGCTAGAACGTATAACGTGTATAACGTATACGGATGACGTATCTCGTATATCGTTAACGTATATCGATTAACGGTATAACGTATAACGTATAACGTATAACGTGTTTACGTATAGACGTATTAACGTATAACGTATAACGTAGAACGTATAACGGTATAACGTATAACGGATTAACATATACGTTAACGTTTAGTTAACGTACAACGTATTTAGGTATAGACGTATAACGTATAAAGGTTTAGTCGTAGTAACGTTAGTTTAGACGTTGTGTACGTGATAGACGGTTATAACGTATAACGTATAACGTTTATCGTAATCGGTACGTATAACGTGTAACGTATAACGTATTTACGTATAAGGATAAGTTTAACGTATTAAAGGATACGCATTGAGTATTATCGTATAACGTATTACGTATAACGGATGACGGTAACACGTATAACGTATAACGTATAACGAGATTAGCGTTAACGTTAGTTTACGTATAGTCTTTTAAGCGTTTAAGCGTATTACGTATAACGTAGTACGTATAACGTATTAACGTTTTAACGATAACGATTGGTATTAACGTATAGACGTGAGAGTATACGTGATAGATGTAGACGTTACGTTAGTATAACGTATAACGGATTAACGTGTTAGTAACGTTTTACGTTAGTTACGTAGTTACGTATTACGTTATCGTATAGACGTTTTAAGGTATAACGTATTAACGTATAACTTATAAGCGTTTAACGTGTAACGTATAGTATAACGTTAGACGGTATAACGTATAACGTATAACGATATAGCGTATTTACGTGTTAGCGTATAACGTAGTAAAGGTATTACGATGATCGTTACGTTAAAGTTAACGTATGAACGTATAACGTATAACGTATAACGTATAACGTATAACGTATAGCGTATTAACGTTATAGGACGTATAACGTTGTAAGCGTATAATTATACTTTAACGTATTACGTATAACGTATATCGATAAGACGGTATACCGTATTACGTATAACGTATAGACGTATAACGTATAGTCGTATTATACGTTTAGTTTACGTATAACGTATAACGTTATAACGTGTTAACGTAGTAACGTAGTAACGTTATAGTGGATAAGCGTAGATAGTTTACGGATAACGATTTATCGTTATTAACGTTTAACGTTTACGTATAACGGATGACGTAACACGTATAACGTTACGTTAACGCATAACGTATATCGTGTAACGTATAACGTATAACGTATAACGTATAACGTATAGCGTATAACGTATATAGCTATAACGTATACGTATAACGTATAACGGATAACGTATAACGTAAAACGTATAACGTATAACGTATAACGCATAACGTATAACGTAAAACGTATAACGTATAACGTATAACGTATAACGTGTAACGTATAACGTATAACGTATAACGTATAACCGTATAACGTATAACGTATAACATATAAACGTATACCGTATAACGTATAACGTATAACGTATTACGTGTAACGTATAACGTATAAACGTATAACGTATAACGTATAACGTATAACGTATAACGTATAACGTATAACGTATAACGTATAACGTATAACGTATAACGTATAACGTACAACGTATAACGATAACGAATAACGTATAACGTATAACGTATAACGTATAACGTATAACGTATAACGTATAACGTATAACGTATAACGTATAACGTATAACGTATAACGTATTAACGTGTAACGTATAACGTGTAACGTATAACGTATAACGTATAACGGATAACGTATAACGTATAACGGATAACGCATTGCGTATAACGTATAACGTATAACGTATAACGGATGACGTAAACACGTATAACGTATAACGTATAACGTGTAACGTATAACGTGTAACGTATAACGTATAACGTATAACGTATAACGTATAACGTATAACGTATAACGTATAACGTATAACGTATAGACGTATAACGTGTAACGTATAACGTATAACGTATAACGGGATAACGTATAACGTATAACGGATAACGCATTACGTATAACGTATAACGTATAACGTATAACGGATGACGTAACACGTATAACGTATACCGCATAACGGTATAACGTATAACGTATAACGTATAAGGTAACACGTATAACGTATAACGCAAAACCTATAACGTAAAACGTATAACGTATAACGTATAACGTATAACGTATAACGTATAACGTATAACGTATAACGTATAACGTATAACGGATAACGCATTGCGTATAACGTATAACGTATAACGTATAACGGATGACGTAACACGTATAACGTATAACGTATACCGCATAACGTAATAACGTATAACGTATAACGTAATAACGTATAACGTATAACGTTTAACGTATAACGTATAACATATAACGTATAACGTATAACGTATAACGTATAACGTATAACATATAACGTATAACGTATAACGTATAACGTAGAACGTATAACGTATAACGTATAACGTATAACGTACAACGTATAACGTATAACGAATAACGTATAACGTATAACGTATAACGTATAACGTATAACGTATAACGTATAACGTATAACGTATAACGTATAACGTATAACGTATAACGTATAACGTGTAACGTATAACGTGTAACGTATAACGTATAACGGTATAACGGATAACGTATAACGTATAACGGATAACGCATTGCGTATAACGTATAACGTATAACGTATAACGGATGACGTAACACGTATAACGTATAACGTATACCGCATAACGTATAACGTATAAAGTATAACGTATAACGTTTAACGTATAACGTATAACGGTATAACGTATAACGTATAACGTATAACGTATAACGTATAACGCATAACATATAACGTAAAACGTATAACGTATAAGGTATAACGTATAACGCATAACGTATAACGTATAACGCATAACGTATAACGTATAACGTATAACGTATAACGTATAACGTATAACGTATAACGTATAAGGTATAACGTATAACGTATAACGTTATAACGTATAACGTATAACGTATTAACGTATAACGTATAACGTATAACGTATAACGTATAACGTATAACGTATAACGTATAACGTATAACGTATAACGTATAACGTATAACGTATAACGTATAACGTATAACGTATAACGTATAACGTATAACGTATAACGTATAACGTATAACGTATAACGTATAACGTATAACGTATAACGTATAACGTATAACGTGTAACGTATAACGTATAACGTATAACGGATAACGTATAACGTAATAACGGATAACGCATTACGTATAACGTATAACGTATAACGTATAACGGATGACGTAACACGTATAACGTATAACGTATACCGCATAACGTATAACGTATAACGTATAACGTATAACGTATAGCGTATAACGTGTAACGTATAACGTGTAACGTATAACGTGTAACGTATAACGTATAACGTATAACGTATAACGTATTAACGTATAACGTATAACGTATAACGTATAACGTATAACGTATAACGTATAACGTATAACGTATAACGTATAACGTGTAACGTATAACGTGTAACGTATAACGTATAACGTATAACGGATAACGTATAACGTATAACGGATAACGCATTACGTATAACGTATAACGTATAACGTATAACGGATGACGTAACACGTATAACGTATAACGTATACCGCATAACGTATAACGTATAACGTATAACGTATAACGTATAGCGTATAACGTATAACGTATAACGTGTAACGTATAACGTGTAACGTATAACGTATAACGTATAACGTATAACGTATAACGTATAACGTATAACGTATAACGTATAACGTATAACGTATAACGTATAACGTATAACGTATAACGTAATAACGTATAACGTATAACGTATAACGTATAACGTATAACGTATAACGTATAACGTATAACGTATAACGTATAACGTGTAACGTATAACGTATAACGTATAACGGATAACGTATAACGTAGTAACGGATAACGCAATTGCGTATAACGTATAGACGTATAACGTATAACGGATGACGTAACACGTATAACGTATAACGTATACCGCATAACGTATAACGTATAACGTATAACGTATAACGTATAACGTATAACGTTTAACGTATAACGTATAACATATAACGTATAACGTATAACGTATAACGTATAACGTATAACGTATAACGTATAACGTATAACGTATAACGTATAACGTATAACGTATAACGTATAACGTATAACGTATAACGTATAACGTATAACGTATAACGTATAACGTATAACGTATAACGTATAACGTATAACGTATAACGTATAACGTATAACGTATAACGTATAAACGTATAACGTATAACGTATAACGTGTAACGTAAACGTGTAACGTATAACGTATAACGTATAACGGATAACGTATAACGTATAACGGATAACGCATTGCGTATAACGTATAACGTATAACGTATAACGGATGACGTAACACGTATAACGTATAACGTATACCGCATAACGTATAACGTATAACGTATAACGTATAAAGTTTAACGTATAACGTATAACGTATAACGTATAACGTATAACGTATAACGTATAACGTATAACGTATAACGCATAACATATAACGTAAAACGTAAAACGTATAAGGTATAACGTATAACGCATAACGTATAACGTATAACGTATAACGCATAACGTATAACGTATAACGTATAACGTATAACGTATAACGTATAACGTATAACGTATAACGTATAACGTATAAGGTATAACGTATAACGTATAACGTATAACGTATAACGTATAACGTATAACGTTTAACGTATAACGTATAACGTATAACGTATAACGTATAACGTATAACGTATAACGTATAACGTATAACGTATAACGTATAACGTATAACGTATAACGTATAACGTATAACGTATAACGAATAACGTATAACGTATAACGTATAACGTATAACGTATAACGTATAACGTATAACGTATAACGTATTACGTATAAACGTATAACGTGTAACGTATACCGTATAACGTATAACGGATAACGTATAACGTATAACGGATAACGCATTACGTATAACGCATAACGTATAACGTATAACGTATAACGTATAACGTATAACGTATAACGTATAACGTATAACGTGTAAGGGTATAACGTGTAACGTATAACGTATAACGTATAACGGATAACGTATAACGTATAACGGATAACGCATTGCGTATAACGTATAACGTATAACGTATAACGGATGACGTAACACGTATAACGTATAACGTATACCGCATAACGTATAACGTATAACGTATAACGTATAACGTTTAACGTATAACGTATAACGTATAACGTATAACGTATAACGTATAACGTATAACGTATAACGCATAACATATAACGTAAAACGTATAACGTATAAGGTATAACGTATAACGCATAACGTATAACGTATAACGCATAACGTATAACGTATAACGTATAACGTATAACGTATAACGTATAACGTATAAGGTATAACGTATAACGTATAACGTATAACGTATAACGTATAACGTATAACGTTTAACGTATAACGTATAACGTATAACGTATAACGTATAACGTATAACGTATAACGTATAACGTATAACGTATAACGTATAACGTATAACGTATAACGTATAACGTATAACGTATAACGTATAACGTATAACGTATAACGTATAACGTATAACGTATAACGTATAACGTATAACGTATAACGTATAACGTATAACGTGTAACGTATAACGTATAACGTATAACGGATAACGTATAACGTGATAACGGATAACGCATTACGTATAACGTATAACGTATAACGTATAACGGATGACGTAACACGTATAACGTATAACGTATATCCGCATAACGTATAACGTATAACGTATAACGTATAACGTATAGCGTATAACGTATAACGTATAACGTGTAACGTATAACGTGTAACGTATAACGTATAACGTATAACGTATAACGTATAACGTATAACGTATAACGTATAACGTATAACGTATAACGTATAACGTATAACGTATAACGTATAACGTATAACGTATAACGTATAACGTATAACGTATAACGTATAAAGTATAACGTATAACGTATAACGTATAACGTATAACGTATAACGTATAACGTGTAACGTATAACGTATAACGTATAACGGATAACGTATAACGTATAACGGATAACGCATTGCGTATAACGTATAACGTATAACGTATAACGGATGACGTAACACGTATAACGTATAACGTATACCGCATAACGTATAACGTATAACGTATAACGTATAACGTATAACGTATAACGTTTAACGTATTACGTATAACATATAACGTATAACGTATAACGTATAACGTATAACGTATAACGTATAACGTATAACGTATAACGTATAACGTATAACGTATAACGTATAACGTATAACGTACAACGTATAACGTATTAACGAATAACGTATAACGTATAACGTATAACGTATAACGTATAACGTATAACGTATAACGTATAACGTATAACGTATAACGTATAACGTATAACGTATAACGTGTAACGTATAACGTGTAACGTATAACGTATAACGTATAACGGATAACGTATAACGTATAACGGATAACGCATTGCGTATAACGTATAACGTATAACGTATAACGGATGACGTAACACGTATAACGTATAACGTATACCGCAATAACGTATAACGTATAACGTATAACGTATAACGTTTAACGTATAACGTATAACGTATAACGTATAACGTATAACGTATAACGTATAACGTATAACGCATAACATATAACGTAAAACGTATAACGTATAAGGTATAGCGTATAACGCATAACGTATAACGTATAACGCATAACGTATAACGTATAACGTATAACGTATAACGTATAACGTATAACGTATAACGTATAACGTATAACGTATAAGGTATAACGTGATAACGTATAACGTATAACGTATAACGTATAACGTATAACGTTTAACGTATAACGTATAACGTATAACGTATAACGTATAACGTATAACGTATAACGTATAACGTATAACGTATAACGTATAACGTATAACGTATAACGTATAACGTATAACGTATAACGTATAACGTATAACGTATAACGTATAACGTATAACGTATAACGTATAACGTATAACGTATAACGTATAACGTATAACGTATAACGTATAACGTGTAACGTATACCGTATAACGTATAACGGATAACGTATAACGGTATAAACGGATAACGCATTACGTATAACGTATAACGTATAACGTATAACGGATGACGTAACACGTATAACGTATAACGTATACCGCATAACGTATAACGTATTACGTATAACGTATAACGTATAGCGTATAACGTATAATGTATAACGTGTAACGTTATTACGTGTAACGTATAACGTATAACGTATAACGTATAACGTATAACGTATAACGTATAACGTATAACGTATAACGTATAACGTATAACGTATAACGTTATAACGTATAACGTATAACGTATAACGTATAACGTATAACGTATAACGTATAACGTATAACGTTATAACGTGTAACGTATAACGTGTAACGTATAACGTGTAACGTATAACGTGTAACGTATAACGTATAACGTATAAACGGATAACGTATAACGTATAACGGATAACGCATTACGTATAACGTATAACGTATAACGCATAACGAATAACGTAAAACGTATAACGTATAAGGTATAACGTATAACGCATAACGTATAACGGATAACGCATAACGTATAACGCATAACGTATAACGTATAACGTATAACGTATAACGTATAACGTATAAGGATAACGTATAACGTTAACGTATAACGTATAACGTATAACGTTTTAACGTATAACGGTATAACGTATAACGTATAACGTATAACGTATAACGTATAACGTATAACGTATAACGTATAACGTATAACGTATAACGTATAACGTATAACGTATAACGTATAACGTATAACGTATAACGTATAACGTATAACGTATAACGTATAACGTATAACGTATAACGTATAACGTTTAACGTATAACGTATAACGTGTAACGTATAACGTATAACGTATAACGGATAACGTATAACGT